>NW_016107784.1:1657860-1700436 GCF_001604975.1 Cebus imitator | reverse complement strand
ATCGAAAGGAAGCACAGGGAACTCGTTATTAATATCCTGTGTAAATGAGAATAAAGGCAGAAACGTTACTGCAGACTCACTACAAGAAGGTATTCCTTTGATCTGAAGAGAACATTCATCTGATAAAGATTTTTATGTGGAACATCAAGCTATCGCTAGTACTTTAAAAATTAATATTAAAAGAGGGAATCATGATTTGGAACATCGAATATGGCTTTTTTAGAAAGCAAAAATATTCACGAACTTCCTGTATTTTGAATGGCGAAAAATCATTTGCAAGTAGCAATTTGAAATGTCTTTTGTTTAGAAACAAAATGTGGAAATTATAAAAATGAACGGTTTTACTTTATTAACTGTAAAAGGTAGGAAATCCCAAAATATGTCACAAATTCTGTTTGGTCTCATTTGATATATACCTAAATTTCAATATATATTTAATATGTACTACTAAAATAACATGTTTAAATCTAGTGTTATGTGTTTATTTCATAGTTATGTATAAATTGCATTGATCTTTATGTATAATTAAACTGTATAAAATTAGCTTTATAACATTTTAATAATTATTACACCTAAAATACATTTTTTCTTGAAATTATTTTTTTCATTATGCCACCAAGAAATGACAAAATTATATACATACATAATGTGAAAATGGTGGGATATATATAAATGCAACTACAATATAACTACACAGTAATTCATTTACATTGGTTGTTTTACCTACTGGCTGTGAGCTTCCTGAAGGCCCATTCATCCTTTCATCCTGAGAATCCAGCCTGGTATCTGAGTAGGCTGCAGTCAAGAATTTGTGTAGGAATTATTTGAGAGTTACTAAAGAGAAGTTTTGTGTCTGTATGTTTGGTTGTTTGTATAGTTATTTCCATAGCTGTATTGATTATATGATAAAATATTGATTACATTGTTTACATGTTACAGAATGCAATATCAAAATGTACTTAGTACTAAAATGTAGACTCTGACTTTATCCCTATCTGTGGTTATGATGCTTATTTTTATTTATTTATTGTTAGCCAAAAGGCCGAGAAGTTATGTTTCTTTCTCAGTGTTCACTTATTTTCTCCAGTGGAAGCATTTATTTGTTTATTTTGAATTGCCTTTAAATAGACCAGATTTAAAAATTATCCTACAAAATCCTACCAGCTTGTTTTAGACATCCAAAATATCATTCAGGCACTCAAATTTGGTATATAATAATTATAAATTGAGGGCTATGATAGAGGTTTGTAATCCCTTTCCAAAGACTTCTTTAAAACTTATCTAGACAATTATTTGAAACATAACAGGTTCTACCTCTGTCAGGAACATAACTTTCTCCTCCGCACCGCAGAGATTCTAATGTAGAGAATTTTTAATAAAATGTTTTTTTCCCCTGAGGTTTATTTTCACTTAGAGATTCCTAGGGAATTATTAGGGATATCACAAGATGTGGATTTACTTTCTATCATATTAATAACAGGGTACTTACTTTCTGTGGTTACATTTTAAATTTTGTTGCAAAAAATTAAAAAGCGTCTGAAAACAGTGACTTCTGATGTGCAACCTTTTCATCAGTTCTTTCTCCTCGCTGTACAATTCATTTGATCTTTCTCAGAATCTCAGAATTAGAAGTGATCTAAAGAATTGTCTAGATCAGGCCAGGCACTCCGGCTTACTCCTGTAATCCCAGCACTTTGGGAGGCCAAGGCTAGCAGATCACTTGAGGTCAGGAGTTTGAGATCAGTCTAGCCAACATAGTAAAACCCCACCTGCACTAAAAATACAAAAATTAGCCAGGCTTGCTGGCAGGTGCCTGTAGTCTCAGCTACTCAGGTGGCTGAGCCAAGGGAATAGCTTGAAACCAGGAGGCAGAGTTTGTAAGAGTTCACAGCAAGCAGAGATTGTGCCACTGCACTCCAGCCTAGGGGACAGAGCGAGGCTCCTTCTCAAAAAAAAAAAAAAAAAGTCTAGATCACATTTCTCATCATCAGCTTTCTTATAAGTGAGGGGAGATGATTACATTAATGATCCAGGGCCACTTGCTCTAAATCCTATGGGAGCTTATAAGCAATATATGCAAGGTAATATAATGACAGCATATTTATATTTATACCCATATGCTTTTACTTACATCATTGTATTTGTTCCTCATAAGAATAGTGAGATGCAGGCAGCTCAGGTGATAGTAACCTCATTTTACTAATTACTGTATTTGCAATGTGGTAATAAAGGTTATAAGTGGTAAAAGCAGCCCTGGACATTCTTCTCTGAATTTCAGGTATGTTGCACTACACATAGCCATCTGGGTTGCTGAATATCAATTCAGTTGTGATCTGATTTCTTGTGGCTTTTGCCTTGGTCCATTTTGTTTTCTAGTTTGGTTGTGTTAAGAATCCTGTGGCTATAAAGGTTTTTAACCTGTGAAATGCTTTGATTTACTTTTTTCTCCCTAAACTCCAAATTCCTTGTATTTTAACAGGTATGTAAACATTTGTAAATATTTGAATGGGTGGACGTTTTATCACACGTAAGTCTTTAGAACTATATTGTATATTTTCATTCATTCCTTCATTCATCACATAGTTACTGAGTGTCTACTTTTGCTGAAACTGCTCTGGGCCCTGCGATTATAGCAATAAACAAATGAGACAGAAGTCTCTGCTCAGAAAATTTACCATCTACTGAAAGTGAAGTTGAAGTGAGTTTAACTTGAATAAGAATAAAGCAGAAGTGTCATGGTGAAAAAGTTTGACATATAGATAACGCTTTCTATTACCCAGAAGCATGGAAACCAAAATAAAAATAATAGTAGTCAGTTATGAATATTACTCTCTGCTCCACATTGTGTGCACGATCTCATTTCATTCTCTCAACAACCCTGTAAGGTATCTATCATTATTATTACCATATTGTAGATGAGGAAACTGGGGCTCAGAGGGCTACAATGGCTCAAATTTAAGTCTAGCCTGATTAAAGTTTACACTTTTAATCCACTCCCTCTCTTTTGGTAGACAGAGCTTAAAAACGATGAAAAGGGGCATTTATTCAACCAATATTTATTTTGTCCCTATCTTCAGAGCACTGTTCTTCAGGCATTGTAGGGAATTTATCAGTGATTAAGAAATGATTCTCACATTTCAGAAGGAATGTAGAAAGAAGCATCATCAAAATCCATTGAATCAATTCTTTCACGGCAGAAAAGAATATTTTCTACTATGGGATAGGCAATATGCTACATAAGGACTGATCTCTATCTTTGGGGGAAGAGTATCACTTCATTAAGGGAGACATCAATGCAGAGTGGGTAACTTTCAGAGACATTCAAAACCAGAATATGTGTGGCCGGTTATTGGGTAGACAGTGTTGCAAGCATTCAAGTAAGAGAAGCTAATTTTCCAGAGCAATAGGAATATAAAATAATGCACCTTAAGAGTTGTTTAACCCTTAGTGTAATGTTAATCATTAAAAATATATTAATTCTCTGGCAAGTGTTCCTCGGAATTTCTTTCTCCTACTGTTCTACTCAGCAGGCTAGATGAATTTCTTTGACTCGTTTCCTAGGTAAACTTTAAAAAATAACACAAGTCCTTGGACAAGAGCCGAAGTGCACACTGTCCATAAAAACAAAAAATGCCCAGTTTCCTTTGGAGCAGTGTGACCCAGGAGCTTTCCCGTGTGAATTCTTGGCTGAGCACACGTTAGCCAAGCCAAGAGTGACGGTCAAATGATTTTTGTCTGGTGATTTTCATTGTCTTAAAACTAAAAGCTGTGGTGAAAAGAGCAATACAAAGTCAGAGGCAGTATTTCTTTCTTTTTTTTAAATTATACTTTAAGTTCTGGGGTACATGTGCAGAAAGTGCAGGTTAGTTACATAGGTATACACATGCCACAGTGGTTTGCTGCATCCATCACTCCATCATCTACATTAGGTATTTCTCCTAATGCTATCCCTCCTCTATCCCCCCACCCCCTGCTATCCTTCCCCCAACAGGCCGCAGTGTGTGATGTTCCCCTCCCTGTGTCCACGTGTTCTCATTGTTCAACACCTACTTATGAGTGAGAACATGCGGTGAGGAGCAGTTTTTCTTAGGAGCAGAATGTTAAAACACGCCCATGTGTGTCCTTCTCACTACCTGCTTTGCAATCGTCACTTGTACCCCGTTTAACTGGTATTCGCGAGAGTGAGCTTTTCCCCCACAGTGAATTTTTCTTATCCATGAAACTTACTATTTAACTCTTGTCTTAGGGATAGTTAAAACTGTTGGTTTCTATTTTGCCCCCTTCTTATAATAGAGTATATTGGACATCTCAGCAACTTTTATTCAGTCAGGCAGGTGCCATCAGAGGCGGTAATTGTCTGGGGCTGGAGGACTGCGGAGCTCTCAGGAGTGATATTTAGGTACATTTGCTCTTACGCTGAGGGTAAGGACTACCAGACTGTGCGGCTTTAATGCAGGTTTTGTGGGGTTTTGGGTCTCCTTTCTTTTTGCCGATTCACTTTTTTTGTGCGTGCCTACTTCAGTTGAAAATCATTATGTTCCTACTTTCTTCATTTCATTGTCCTTCCCTCTCTCAACTTTTGATTTTAATATAAGTGAGCTGTTAAACGAGCTGTTACTTTACTCAGAATTTATGTAGGTTTGTCCTATGTGTTTTCATATGTAAGAACGTATCTGCTAATTCCCCAAGATTACATCCAATATAAAGTTTCTGCTGAAATAAATGTGCGTGTGCATAATTTTACATATTTTATTCCATTTTAATTGTTACAAGTGTTCGTGTTTCTATTTCATGTTCATTCAAATTTAGTAATCTATGTTTTCTGGCTGGGTACAGTGGCTCATGCCTATAATCCCAGCACTTTGGGAGCCCGAGATGAGCAGATCAAGTGAGGTCAGGAGTTCAAGACCAGCTTTGCCAACAAGGTGAAATGCTGTCACTATTAAAAATATAAAAATTAGCCGAGGGTGGGGGATGGTGGGTGCCTGTAATTCCAGCACTCGGGAGGCTGAGGCAGAGGCAGGAGAATTGCTTGAACCCAGGAGTGGAGGTTGCAGTGAGCCGAGATTGCGCCATTGCACTCCAGTCTGGGTGACAAGAGCAAGATTTCGTCTCAAAAAAACAAAACAAAACAAAACAAAAAACAAAAAGCCTTGTGATCTGTATTTTCTATAAAAATTATTTCACTTACCTTTCCAAATTTTAACATTGTTAATAATATTCTCATTTAAGATATTTGAGTTATACTCATTTTATCTGTACATTATATTTGAATGCTTATAGTGCTTTCCTAATGAAACTTGCCATAGATTTCTTCATGTTATTTATCTTTTCAAAAGACTGGGTTTGATTTTTAGATTATTTCTCCTTTGTTGTTCTTTTTATAACAATATGTAGTTTTGTCCACATCGTTTCCTTTTGCATTCTTTGTATTTACCCTGCTCTTCTTTTATATAAGGGTTTAATTTGGGTGTTATTTGCCATTCATTTGCTGTCTTTTTTCTTAGTATCACATATATATATCTCTCTCTCTTAGTATCATATATATATGTATTTCAGGCAGCAAACATATATATATATATATATATATATATATATATATATATATGTTTGAGGCTACAGTTTCCTTTTAATACAAAATCTACATTTGGCAAGTTTTATTATACAAAATTTTTATTCTTTTGGTTCTTAATTGCATCAAATTTATATTATATTTTCTTGGCAGGATATTTTAGAATTTTGTTTAGTTTCCAAACATTCAGACAGGAAATATTTCAAACTTTTGTGTTATGCATGTGTTGCAGGGGTGGGGAAGGAGGCAATTTCAGATTTTTATTGATTGTGGTCAGACAATGTCGCCTAAGTGGCATTAATCCTTTAAGATGTTTTGAGATCTGTTTTGTGGTCCAGCGGCGTCACAGCTTTATAAATGTTACATGCATACTTTCATTGAAATATATTTTTATTTAATTTCTAGGTGCAGGAATCTGTATATTTTCATGATATCACTTATACAAATTATGTGGTTCAAGTATTCAAAATCCTTAATTTTTTTGTCTGCTTGATCTATTTATTACTGATTGAGAGAAGTAAATCTTCCTGTGTCATAGTTAATTCACCAACTTCTCTTACTAATTATGCATTATTGTGTTTTATGAATTTTGAGGCTCTGCTGTTGATTACCTAGAGACTATTATTCTTTTTGGATAAATGACTTTTTAATCATCATATAGTGACCACCCCCCCAACAGTGGTTTGGCTTTAAAGTCCATTTTGTCCAATATTACATCAGTTTACTATTCTTTTATTACTATTTGCCTGGTACTTTCTTATCCATCTCTTTATTTTAAACCTTTCTGAGTTAATACTTTAGGAATCTTTTGTAAGTAAGGTATAGTAGGACACTGTAACTGAGAATCTTTGTCTTTTAACTAGTAAGTTTAATCAATTTATTCATCTGTTGCTAGCATTATTTATCTTGATGCTCAAATTTTTCATGGTTCAGTCAGTGGGAGCTCCTGCAAGCAGACTTCTGTGTCCCTCTGATATGTCCTCACTCTTTGAGCACTTCCTTGTTTTAACGGCAATATGGTCCAGTATCATATTGTGTTTCCCTGTTCCAGAACTGGAATCAACCAGTTTCCCAATAAAACCTGATTCCTCTAATTCAACTCCAGTACCACAGGGATCATTCAAGTTTTTTCCTTTCCGTATTTCTTTCTTCTAACATTAAACAGTAAGAAATCTGGTTCCTATTATAAATAAGCAATATACTAATTATTTCGTCAGTCTGTTACGTAACCAATTTCCTGTAAATGTGCTGCCCTGTTCTCTGTATGGATGTCCTCCTGATCATTTGATGGCTTTGACACTCCTTGTGGACCTGTCCACTGCCCAATGTGTGAATATCCTGCTTACCCCTGCATCCCTTGACTATATCTGATTACACTTTCAGGCAGCAACCTTTCTCACCCTACCAGTGTTCTCATGATACTGAACATCCTCCAGTGTGCATGCCTTCCTGTCCTCCTTTGGCTTCAACATTTTGTGCCAGACCATCCTTGTAAATAAATGTATGTTTTCCTCACCCTGCCCCGGCTCTGGCTCCTCACGGCAGGGCCACTTCCTTCACTGTCCTCACCCCTCTTAGGCTCCTGACACTCCTTGTTGAGGAACCTCATTGTGCGAGCTCCTTTCTCACTTGTTCCTGCTCCAATACCCAGTGCCAGACAGCCACGTATGCATTAATCCTCTTCACCCTGCTTGGTGGCTGCCCCCACATTTGGACACCTTACCCTCCCTAGGCTCTGACTCCAAAGTCTTGTTATCCTGATGCCCTCCTCATACTATTTAAACTCCAGCACTCTATTCCTGCTCTGTTCTATTAATACCTGATGGCTTTAGGACCCAATTAGCTAAGAAGGGAAAGGGTTCTATCATTTTTGGAGCTTATATTAGATACATATTGGGTCTTTCACTTAGCATCTATATCTGTTAACATCTCTGATTAATCTTATTGTTTCTGAATCCTTTTTACTCAATATTTTCAGTTTTTTAATGACTTCTTGCTGTATTTTGGGAAATTTCCTGAAAATTGTATTTAAGTTCATTATTCTCCCTTCGTTTGGGTCTATTCTGATTTGTCTTATTTAGATTTGTTTCATTTTAATGATTATGTTTTATTTCTAAAGGTAATATTTGTTTCTTTTAAAAGTCTACCTTTTGTAGGTTTTTTGGGGGGGGGTTAACTTCATCTTTTGTCTATTTATTGATTTTTTTTTTTTTTTTTTTTGAGACAGAGTCTCACTCCATCACCAGGCACCAGGCTGGAGTTCAGTGGTGCAACCTCAGCTCACTGCAACCTCTGCTTCCCGGGTTCAAGCAATTCTCCTGCCTCAGCCTCCCGAGTAGCTGGGACTACAGGTGCGCACCACCACGCCCAGCTAATTTTTTTCTATTTTTATAGTAGAGACGGGGTTTCACCATGTTGGCCAGGATGGTCTCGATCTCTTGACCTCATGATCCGTCCACCTTGGCCTCCCAAAGTGCTGGGATTACAGGCTTGAGCCACTGAGCCCGGCCTATTTATTGATTTATAATAATTTATTATATTTGTTCTTCTTTTGAAGTACGTTTTAGATTGTTCACTTATTATTAGTTCCTGGGGTACTAATCTTTCTGTTTGCTCATGGTTTATTACATTCTTGGATGTTTTGTAATTTTCTATTGTAAGCTTATTTGCTACTGGGGCTGTTTGTTTTATGGAAATCCTTTTCACTCTTGATGGTGAGAGTGTCTTTCAGAATGTCTTAAGTACAACATTAAACAACTTTATTGAAGTGTAATTGACCCACACAATATTTGTGTGTATACATAAATGCATTTATAGTATAAAATTTGATTAAGTTTTGACATATGTATACACTCATGAAACCATGACCATAATTAAAATAATGAACTGATCTACCACATTCAAAAGTTTTCTTATTCCCCATTGTAATCTCACTCTTCTTTGTTCTTCTTTCTGTCCCTGTACCCGGGCAATCACTGACCTCTTTCTGCCAAACTGTTTTCCACTGTACATTCTCGCCATCAATGTGTAAGTTCCAGTTGCTGTAAATTGTTCGTAACACTTGTCATGGTTTTTTTTTTTTTTTTTTTTTTTCCATCTCGCTCTGTAGCCCAGGCTGGAATGCAGTGGCACAATCTCAGCTAACTACAACCTCTACCTCCTGGGTTCAAGCGATTTTCCCACTTCAGCCTCCCGAGGTGGGATTACTGGTGCGTGCCACCATGCCTGGATAATTTTTTTATTTTTAGCAGAGGAGGTTTCACCATGTTCGTCAGGCTGCTCCCAAACTCCTAGCCTCAAGTGCTCCACCCACCTTGGCCTCCCAAAGTGCTGTGATTACAGGCGTGACCATCAACGTTTGTCATGGTCTTTTATAAAATGTAGATATTCAAATAGATCTGTAGTGTTTCTGAAAAGCCTCCCAATAGTATCGTTGACCTGCGAACAATTTCTTATGTATAATTAATTTTAAAAAGTATTATACATAATTCTAGAATCCCCATGTGAAGAAATCCATTCTGGAATTGTTTATAACACTTTTTAAATTTTTTATTTTATTTTATATATATATTTTTTACTCCCAACCCATTTGTAATTCAGGCTTGAGAGACTTTTCTTGGGAGATTTGGAAATAAGCTTTCTTATCTTCCTGGGGTAGTTTTTCTGTTCCCCTTTCACTGAGCAAGGCTACTTCTGAGAGCTTTGCTTCCTACCCTTATATAGGGACTAACACGCAAACTCCTAGCCAAAAAGGCCACATACTAATTTAGTTCCAATAGTCATTGTGCCATTTTTCAGGTTTCTCTTAGTTTTTTACTGCTTGGGATTTTCTAGACTTATTTGTAAGCTTGGCCAGGAAGCAACAACTTAAAAAATACATATAATGCATTTTTCTCTGTGTTTGAAGCAGAAGAAGGCCCACGTTCCAGTTATAGTATTATTTAAATCAGAACTCTCTGGTTAGCTTGGCAGTATGAATAATATGTATAATCCTGGTATTCAGAATTGCAATGCTCAGAACATTTCTATAGAAACCTTGGTTTCATGGTGCTTGGATAAGGCAGTTAGATAATACAAGTGTATTCCAGACTAGGTAGACTCACATACTGACCCAAGAAGATAACAACAGGGAGCTAGACACTGAGTTCCAAACAACGAAACTACAAGGAAAGTTTGTGTTCATAGTGTCAGGGCACACCCATGTTTATGTATATTTGTGTGTGTGTAAATATATATAACTGAATACTAGAAATAACATGTATCATAAGTTTTAAAAATATATAATGGTATTTATCGTTTTGGTGCTTTAGTACCAGGAATTCTGCAGGACAGAAAGTTTTCATTTTCTTGACTTTCTCAAAGCAAATGTGGGAAGCATCCTTTGCACCTTCTTCCTCTCTTTTTGAAATTTTTAATGGGTTAAATATATAATGCTAAATTGCCTCCCTAAATTGTTTGTGTTTCAGGAAGGAATGCCCATTTGGGGAGAATATTTAATTCAGTGTTTCGCAAAATATAATGCACACATCACTGAGTGATATTTTAGGTGGTCACAGACAACATTTTTTGAAGCTTATGTAATCATTTTAATCCTTGCAACTAACATATGAATGTGGCAATTTCATAGAGATCATTGTTTAGGAAGATACCAAATACAAAAATAGGCAAAATAAAAACGATTAGTAAAGATAGAATATATAGATGACGGGGTGATGGATTCAGCACACCACCATGCCACATGTATACCTATGTAACAAACCTGCATGTTCTGCACATGTACCCCAGAACTTAGAGTATACTAATAAAAAAATAGAATATGGCAGAAATTATGATAGTCACACATGAACCTTTGAACACTAGGAAACATTGTTTTTATGGAAAAGATTTATTTTTTAATATCAAATTCCCCAATTTCAGGTATTACCTAGATGGAGAGAGAGACAGTTTGCAAAGCTGACTTCAAATTATGCCATGTAGACAGCTCTATGCTTCTTGAGAGGCCTAGCAGGGCTTTGCAGCAAGTTGGGTATAGCCATAGGAAGAGCTGGGTGTGAAGTGAATAGACTATTCCTTCTCAGTAATAAGGAACTGGAAGATAAGTCATTATTTTTTGATGAATGAGCAGTGTGCATGGTAATTTCAGTGTCTGATGATTACCTTCTCTTCTAATTGATGGCGAAGCACCCTTTTCCATAGCCCTAGGAACACATCATTGAAGTTTGGTTCATCATAAATCTGCTTTATAATATTATCGGTT
This sequence comes from Cebus imitator, assembly GCF_001604975.1. Lineage (NCBI taxonomy): Eukaryota > Metazoa > Chordata > Mammalia > Primates > Cebidae > Cebus > Cebus imitator. The sequence continues at coordinate 1,689,607 of NW_016107784.1, read as the reverse complement.
TTTTCGAATTTAAAAAACGTGACCATGTATGTTTCTTCCCTTCTTTGTGTGTCCAGGATTCACCCAAAATGAGGACTTCCCTGCCGGCAGTGGCACTCTGGGGACAGAAGGCCCCTCCCCACAGCATCACTGCCATCATGATCACTGATGACCAGAGAACAATTGTGACTGGAAGTCAAGAGGGTCAGCTCTGTCTCTGGAATCTTTCACATGAACTCAAGGTTGGTGAAAGCTATTGATATTGAAACAGACGCCATTCACAAAATAAGCACAACTTGCATTTTCTGTCTGCAATGACAGTGGAAGGTTTGCATGATTGTTAAAAAGATGCTTATTAAAGTAATACATTGATATTACTTCTGAATTTTGAGAAAATAAAGTATTATACGATTAATCAAGATCATATTTGAAAATTATATTATGAATATTGCTAATCTTAGGTACCCACTAAGTATTATCCCCCTTTAAGCTATGCTGAGTTTTACTATTTTATATCCTGAATTATATGTTTAAGTAACTGAACTACAGGCATGCAAGTATAATTCTAAAAATTATGGCTCATTAATCTAAACAAAGGACACCCTTGAAAGCCACGATTAACTAAATGAGTAATATCTTAATTATCTGGGTGTTTCTGCTGGTTTGGCCTTCTTGTGATTCTTTTAGTCTCTGCCTGCCTGTGATTTTTACAGATCACATCGAAATGCTCTAAATCCAATTTACTATTGTCGTCCTTCTATTTCAGAACCTGACCTCACCTAGGATTTGGCCCGTTGATTAGCCATTAATTGTCCCTGTCTCAAGTCATAAACATTTAACATATAGGAATAGATATTTGCTTAAGTATGGCAGTCTCTAGACCCAATCTGAACATTTAAACTAATGATGTAGTTAAAGTATACTGCCCTCATTCAGAAGCCTTTTAAAGATCAAAGACTATTTTTAGCATTTAAAGTTTGTTGCTTTAAGACTTAAATTAACAATTAATTGTAATTCTATTTTATAGTGTAATTAATTAACATCTCCCGTCACTGAACAGTTCTGCTATAGGACTGCCAAGAACGGCATAGCAGACCAGCTCAGCTTAATGTCAATGAACGTTCTTGAAGGAAGGATGGGTATTATTCCAACAGTTGTGCTTTGAAAATAGGGGCCCCGTTTGAATATTGAGACATTAATTTTCCATTATAATTTAAACTCAGGCTTCTAAGTGACTAAAATGTCTTGCTTATTTTTAAAGTGTATTATTTTGTGGCTGGAATAGTTGTCTAATATTAAGTAGGTCACTACAAGCTTAATAAATCTGGAATTCTAGCATCTTTATATTTAAGACATTGCTAATATTTATTTGTTTAGCATACATTTGTTGAGTGCATGATATAATTTGGGTGGCATGGTGGGTACTCATTCGTAAGTTCAAATGTGAATGATAAGACCTGGTGCTGGCTGCCCAGGAGGTTACAGTGCAGTACAGAAAAAACAGGCTACTGTAGGGCAGTTCTGATACAAGGTACTCTAAGTGAGGAACGGTCCGCACTGCATAGCCATGCGTCTCTTAGGAGCAAGTCTTCTGCGTAGATTCAGAGTAGTGGTTTTTACAGTGGGCAATTTTCCTCCCAAGAGACATCTGTTACTATCTGCAGACATTTAGGTGGTTACAACTGAAGGACAAGAGATACTGGTGGCATGTACTGGGTGGAGCCAGAAATACTATAAACGTCTCATAGTACCCATGACAGCTTCTCACGATAAATAATTTTCCATTCCAAATGCCAAGAGTGCTGATATAGAGAACTCCAGGGATAGAGATATGGGCTGGAAATGGGAATCCGATTGGTGCAAGTGGAAGAAGCAAAGTTATTCTACATTAAGGAGACAGCCTGTGCTTGGAGGAAAAAGGAGGAGCTGTCTGCTGCCTTACCTAGGTATGAAAAAGGATCTAAGAGAGGTAAGGCCAGGGGGGAAGACAGAGGCCTAGACGTGGAGAAGTTCAGATGACAAGTAAAGGAATTTATATTGAATTCGCTAGAGTTATTGAGGAGATTTAAGTTGGGGATGGGATCAGCTTCGTGTTTTTGAAATTCACTGTGAGGACACTGTGGAAAAATTACACAAATAAGCTACTGATTCGTATAAATGTGAGATACTCCATGTAGATTTTCCTGAACATTTTCTATGGCTAATCACAGGGCCACAATGAGTAAACAGCATCTCTTATTTTCCCATCAGTCTTGCCCACACATTGCACCTGATCAACTATTAGTAGGTAAAGCTTCAGACTGAAAAAAGTCAAGGGCAGTTTTCAGTTCTCGACAAATCCTATTGCTATGCTTAAGATGGTCAGGTGAGTAGATTAATAGGTTAATGCTTAGTAGTTTAATTTTATTTTTGTTGAAAAAATGTGTATATAAAGGAATAATTTGGGTGGGGTAGAAAAAATATGCCCTCATTAATATGGCTGCATTGTCATCTACATATATTTGTATAGTTCAGAAAAAAATATAATAGATATTAATTCATTTGGAAAGTAGATTTTTATTACCCACATGACATTTGCTAGCTATTCAAATTAAATTTTGGGGTCTTTTTTTTTTTTTTTTTTTTTTTGAGACAAGGTCTCACTCTGTCGCCCAGGCTGAAGGGCAGGGATGCAATCTCGGCTCATTGCAAACTCTACCTCGTGGGTTCAAGCGACTCTCATGCCTCAGCCTCCCAAGTAGCTGGGATTACTGACGCCTACCACTACACCCCGCTAACTTTTGTATTTTTAGTAGACAGAATTTCACCATGTTGACCAGGCTGGTCTCAAATGTCTGACCTCAAGTGATCTGCCCGCCTCAGTCTCCCAAAGCGCGGGGATCACAGGCATGAGCCACCGACCGTGCCCAGCCAATGTTTGGTTTATTACTGACAACTCCTTCTCCATTTCAGGAGATCTTACATGTTTTCTGTTTTGTGATTTAATTTTTATCATCTTGTTTTACAAAATAATGAGGAATTTACTTCTTTCACACAAGAGGCAGTGGGGGAATTAGACTTTAGTGTTATATTTTAAAAATTTGCATGTAGGAGAAAAACATTGGGTGTTTGTTTTTTCTTGAGGTGAGATCTCACTCTGTCACCCAGGCTGAAGTGCAGTGGCCTGAGCTCAACTTACTGCAGCCTTGACGGTCTGAGTGCAAGTGATTCTCCCATCTTAGCCTCCTGAGTAGCTGGGATCACAGGTGTGCGCCACCATACCCAGCCAATTTTTTTTTATTGTAGGGATGAGGTCTCACTATGTTGCCCAGGCTGGTCTTGAATTTTTGGGCTCAAGTGATCCTCCTGTCTCTGCCTGCCAAAGTGCTGGGATTATAGACATGAACCATCATGTTTGGCCAGCACTGGTATTTTAAATAATCATTTAGTTAAAATTTCGTTTTTACTGTAGAAAGGTTAATTTTAGTATTTCTGAGGCAGGAAGACAAATAAGATATTCTTAAAAAGTATTTCAATAGACTATTTTTGAAAGCAGTTTTAGGTTCACAGCAAAATGGAGTGGAAGGTACAGGGAGTTTCTATAACTATCTGATCAGCCCCACCCTGCTCCCAACACACATCTACACACAGTCTCCCTCACTATTAACATGCCACACTATAGCAGTATATATATATATATGCATACGTATATTATATAATATACATAATATATATGTATATATATTAAAAATTATAATATATATTATATAAAATATATATAATATATATATAATATATATTACAACCAATTAACCTACACATCATCAAGAGTTGCTTTACTCTTGGTATTGTACATTCTATGGGTTTTGACAAATGTATAATGACATATATCTATTTTTTTTTTTTCTTGAGATAGACTCTCACTCTGTTGCCCAGGCTGGGGCATAGTGGTACAATCTCGGCTCACTGCAACTCTTCCTCCCAGGTTCAAGCAAGTCTACTGCCTCAGCCTCCCAAGTATCTGGAATTATAGGCACACACTACCACCCCTGGCTAATTTTTGTATTTTTAGTAGAGATGAGGTTCATGCTGTTAGCCAGACTGGTGGATCCATTACTATAGTCTCATACAGAGTAGTTTCACTGCCCCCAAAATTCTCTGTGCAACATATATTTATCTCCTGCTCCCCACATCCTTGACAACCACTAATGTTTTTATTGTCTGCTAAGTTTTGCCTTTTCCAGATGGTCATAGAGTTGGAATCACAAAACCTTTTCAGATTGGCTTCTTTCATTTAGTAATATATATCAGAGGGTTTTCAATCTTTCCATGGCTTGGTAGCTCACTTCTTTTTAGCGCTGTATAATATTTCATTGTATACATGTACCATAATTTATCTGTTCACCACTTGAAGGGTATCTTGGTTGCTGTCACATTTTGGCAATTATGGAAAAACCTGCTGTAAACACTTCTTTACAGACTTTTGTGTAGATACAACTTTTCAATGCATTTGGGTAAATATCAGTGAGCGTCATTGCCGAGTTGTGTGGTAAGAATATATTTAGTTTTATATGAAATCACTAAACTCTCTTGCAAAGTGGTTGTCCCTGTTTTGGATTCTCACCAGCAATGAATGAGAATTCCTGTTGCAACATCCCTGCCAGCATTCGATGTTGCCAGTGTTCTGGATTTTGGCCATTCTAATAGGTGTGCTGTGGTTTCTTATTGTTTTTCTAATTTGCACTTCTCTTATTACAGGTGACATGGAGCATCTTTTTATATGTTTACCTGCCATCTGTATGTTTTCTTTGCTGAAGTGTCTGCTCAGATCTTTTGACAATATTTTAATTAGGTTTTTAACTTTCTTATTGTTGAATTTTAAGAGTTCTTTGTGTATTTCATATTATAATCCTTCATCAGGTATGACTTTTGAAAATAGTTCTCTCAGTCTGTGGCTTATTTTCTTATTTTCTTGATGTTTTCTTATTTTTTTATATAAATAAGAAATGTTTTACTTTTAGAAATTTTAGGTAATATAGAAAATTTAGAAGTGAAAATTGATGCCTAAAAATTCCTTCGTGGTAACTGGTCTGATATTCAGACTATGACTAATGGAATTTTAGTCCTTTTTATATTAACTTTATTGAGCTGTAATTAACTTGTAAAAATTATATAGGTTTAAGGTGTACAGAGTGATGATTTGATACATGAATACACTGTGAAGTGATTACCACAAATGATATGGCTTGGCTTTGTGTCCCCACCCAAATCTCATGTCGAATTGTAATCCACACATGTTGGGGGAGGGACCTGCTGGGAGGTGATTGGATCCTGGGGACAATTTTCCACATGCTGTTCTTGTGATAGTGAGTTCTCACAAGATCCTATGGTTTAAAAATGTGTGGTACTTCCCCTTTCCCTCTTTCTCTCTCCTGCTCTGCCGTGGTAAGATGTGCTTGCTTCTCTTCCACTTTCCACCCTGATTGTAAGTTTCCTGAGGCCTCCTAGTCATGGTTCCTGTTAAACCTGTGGAACTGTGAGTCAATTAAACCTCTTTTCTTCATGAATTACCTAGTCTCAGGTAGTTGTTTATAGCAGTGTTAGAATGGACTAATACAACAAGCAAGTTAATTAACAGATCTATCACCTCACATCATCATTTTTGTGTCTGTGTGGCAAGAACTCTTAAGACCTACTCTCTCAGCAGATTTGAAGTATATAGTATTAACTACACATAACTATAGTTAATATAGTATTAACTATAATCACAATGCACATATTAGATCCCAAAACTTATGGATCTTATATATAATTAAAAGTTTGTACCCTTTGAGCAACATTACTTCATTCTTCCCTCATCCCCAGCCCTTGGCAACCACGAATTCTCTGTTTCTGTGAGTTTGACCTTTTTAGATTCTACATATAAGTAAGCTCATATAGTGTTTGTCTTTCTGTGTCTGGATCATTTTCCTTAGCATAATATTCTCTAAGTCCATCCATGTTGTCACAAATGGCAGAATTTCTTTCTTTTTCATTTTTTACCTGAATGCCATTCCATTGTGTATACAGTCAGCCCTTCATGTCCATGGTTTCTGCATCCATGCATTCAACCAACTGTGGATCAAAAACTTGGAAAAAGAAAAGAGGCTTGCATCTGTACTGAACATTTACAGACTTTCCCCTTGTCATTATTCTCTAAACAATACAGTATAAAAGCAATTTACACAGCATTTATATTGTATTAGGTATTGTAAGTAATCTAGAGATGATTTAAAGTATATGAAAGATGCCACAGGCTACATGCAAATACTATGCAATTTTATATAACAGACTTGAGCATCCTGTGATTTAGGTACCTATGTGGCGGGGTGTTGGGGGGGTGGTGTCCTGAAACCAGTCCCTCATGGATAATGACAGATGACGGTATGTGACACATTTTATTTCTCTCTTTATCCATTGACAGACACTTAGATTGTTTCCATATTTTGGCTGTTGTGAATAATGCTACAATGAACTTGTGGGTACAGATACGTGGATACTGGTTTGATTCTTTTGGATATATACCTAGAAGTGGGAATCCTGAGCCATGTGTACGTTTTCTTTTTTTTTTTTTTGAGGAACCTCTACACCGTTTTTAAAAATAGCTGTACCAATTCACATTCCTACCACCATATAGGGTGCTATGGAGGTTTCAAAAAGGATAATATTCTCTCTTGTATTATTTTGTAAAGTTATTTTGAATTCTAACTCTGCACATTAATGTGCTACTCTTATTGAGGGGACATTTTTTTCATAGGGAGCATCAACACAGACTTATTTGTATTCGCAACCTAGCTGTCATAAGACAGATCTGGCAGTCATGGAGGTTTCATGACAGACACCAAACCAAAACAAACAAAACCCGTGTACAACACAGTTCCTCTACCTAGAAGTTGGTCTGTGGATTTTGATATTCCATATATCAGTTTTCTTGAAACTTGTATACAGCAAAAACATAACAGAATTTCCTAATCAGAACTGTGAATACTATATTGTGGTGTTTTTTATTCTTCAAACATTTTACAATTATTTAAAAGCTCACTCTCATTTCTAGATTTCAGTGAAAGAACTCCTATTTGGTCATTCACCTTCAGAAACATGTTTGGCAAGAGCAAGAGACTTCTCTAGAGGGGAACAGCCCTGCGTCGTTAGAGCTGCTGAAAATGAGTAGGTACAGTATGGAAACTTTGTCCCCTTCTCCACTTCCTTCCCTTTTGAAAAACTACAATGGGATACAATTTTACGGCTGAAGGAAACCTTTGTGATCAATGTGCCTCTCACACAGAGGAAGATTTAGATCGTCAAAGTTTGAATAACTTGTGCAATGATCCCAAGGAATGTAATCAGTATTATGAAGTCTCACTCAATACTTTTGTTGCTGGAATGGGACCAAGATAAGCATCTCAACATGTGTATCAGANGGATACAAGTTTAGGGCTGAAGGAAACCTTTGTGATCAACATGTGCCTCTCACATATAGGAACATTTAGATCATCAAAGTTTGAATAACTTGTGCAATGATCCCAAGCAATGTAATCAGTATTACGAAGTCTCACTCAATACTTTTGTTGCTGGAATGGGACCAAGATAAGCATCTCAACATGTGTATCAGAGCTTGTGGCACTCTTCCTGGGTGAATGTTAGTGAAAAATGCCTAGTATTCTAGAAGCAGCAGTAGAAAAGTCGAGGTGCTTGTCTTTTCTCATGTAGTTAACTCACTTTGAGCTCTTAAGCAAACCCATCCAAGTTTTTATAGCTTTACAAAACAATTGAATAGTTACAATCTTCATGTGGTACCCTTGTTTGATGTTATTATAAACTAACAGGCTGGACATGATGGCTCATGCCTGTAATCCCAGCACTCTGGGAGACTGAGGCGGACAGATCACTTGGGGTCAGAGTTTGAGACCAGCCTGGCCAACATGGCGAAATCCTGACTCTACTAAAAATAGAAAAAATTAGCCGGACATGGTGGCGGTGACTGTAATTCCAGCTACTCAGGAGGCTGAGTCAGGAAGAATTACTTGAATCCAGGCAGAGGCTGCAGTGAGCTGAGACGGCGCCACTGCACTCCAACCTGGGTGACAGTGTAAGACTCCATCTCAAAAAATAATAAATAAAATAAAAACAAATCAATAAAACAGAGGAGAGAACTCAATTGTGAGTAGAATGGTAGGAGAGAGATTGGGGAAGGAACATACCCAGTGATTTCGGTGCAGTTTCATGGGGAGCAAAGCTTGCTCCCCATGAAATCAGACTTACCTGTAGGAAAAAGCCCCACTGATGGAAGAAATACTATGAACTAGGCTCCTGACAAGTTATTTGCCAAAATATATTTAGGAATATGGTATCAATTCAGTGTGCATTTGTGAATAAGGGTTTTGGCTTGCTACTTGAAACAAGATAACTCTCTCTTTTGTTTCTAATCCAAAGGGAAATGATATGCTTCTGAATTCTGAAAACCGAAAGAATAATGAAGAATCAAGGTCCATCTTGTATACACAGAATAGTTTAATAAAATGGCTAGTTGAACAGATATCAAATAGATACCTATTTTCATAGCTTATAGTAAATCATTACTTGTAATATTTAAAGGGATTGAACTTTGGATATGTCTAAAGTGAAATGTCCTAATCCATTCCTTTTTTAACCTTTGCCTGTAGTTTTCATTCACTAGGTCTGCCACAAAGTCTGCTATACAAGCTGAGACATTTATTCCCAATCTAGAGAATTTGGGGGATGGTGAATTTTTTTTTTCTGGGACAACATGAAGAATTGAGAAATACGTATAGCTGAGAAAAAGATCTGAAAAGTTACTGAATTTCAGCTTCAGGTTTTTGCCCATAGTAGTCTAACTACAAAAGAGAAACAAGAGTTACTGGATATGTTTTTGATGAAAGATAAATTCAGCTGTCTGAGCTCTGTAAATATTGATAACAAGCCTAGTGTTTAGTTTCAGTCTAACCAGCTGTCCTCCTTCGCCAGGCTGATTTGAATTTTCTAAAACTTTGTTCTTTTGAGGTTTCTAAAACTTATTCTGTAACTGTAAACACTTCTTAGGCAGTACCTAGAATTCAACTACTGTGTACTTAGCAAATCTTAACTTTATCCACTGGAAGTTATTACCCTTACTAGGTTTGCCCCATTGTTTTCCAAACAACAATGCATTTTTAGATTTGAGGAGTCCTGGATATTGGCTATGGACTTAGCATTTTTGCCTCCATGGTAATCAGAGGGACCCAGAGTTGCTTTATGGCTCACTGTTTAATATTTTTCCCAAATTAATATTTTATTTGTAGGCATACACCTTCACATTCAGCAATCACAGAAAATTCCAGAATAAGAAAAATAAAAAAACTATTGGAGGTCTGATGTTAAAACAACAGAATGCCAAATAAAAAGAGAAGATCCTATAGGTATACAGTAAGAAAAAGCAGATTATTTACAAAGGAATGTTAATCACGCAGAGAGCTAACTTTCCAACAGTGAAGACAGCAGTGAAATCCCTTCAAAAAGTGGAGAGAAAATATTTGTCAGCTTGGAATTATATATCCAACAAAATAACCTTTGAAAAATTGGGGCAAAATAATAACCTTTCAGACTAACAAAAACTAAGGGTGCTCACTACCAACAAACTCTTGTTAAGTATAATAACACATTTCTAAATGATATTCTTTAGTAAAAAGAGCAATGACTTATGAAGGAAGATGTGAGGTGGAACAAGGAATATGGAACGAAAACCAGCAAAGTTGTAGAAAATTTAAATAAACACAGACTATAAGACATAATGATATTTATGTACACCCACCCACACACACGCAATTCTGGTCAATAGTAGCGTATAGTAATGTAGTGATAAGATCCCACATATTCTGATGTTCTAGAGGTGGGTAAATATGTTGATTAACTTTAGACCTTAAGCTATATTCCTATGTTTACATTTCAAGTATTGTTTAGTAGCTACTAAAACAATAGACAAAAGAAATAAAAAATAAAGAGCATGTAACTTTCAATTTAAAAAAAAAATGCTGTTTAATTCAAAGAAAACAAATTTTTTTTAAAAATGGGACAAATAGCACAAAATAACTTAGCTGAAGTAAATCTGAATAAAAGTCATTCCAATTACATTTTATCAGATGTATAATGATCAAAATAAGGCTGGTATAACTGTATTAATATTTTATGTAAATGTATATGTAAATTTTAAGGTAAAAATCTTTGGTACCAATAGAAAGGTTTATTACTTATTAATAAAAGTATTAGTCACTGGCAAGAGATGCCCCCAGAGAAGTAGGGCAGCAGGACATGGAGGACACTAGGAGAGTGCTTCTCAGACCTGAGCATGCACCTGCAGAGTCTAATTACAAATTTCTGGGCCTCACTACCGAAGATACGGATTTAGTACATATAGGCTGGGGTCTGTTAACTTGCATTTCCAAAATATTCCTAGGCAATGCTGGTACTGTTGGTGCAGAGCACAGATTTGGAGCAGCGAGTATCCACATTTGGGGCAATGAGAGAAAATGCTGGGTCGAGAATTACGGGAAATTTATTAGTAATGATATCATTCATTGAGATCGTGAACCGGAGGGAAGATGCTATGCTTCGTTTTGAACGCAAAGGGGGCGATCTCCTGAAAGTCATACAGATAGAGATGTCTAAAAATTCGTTGCATATAGAAATATGGAGCTCAAATAAACAGGTCCAGGCTCCCAATGGCATAATAACAGTACCTGAAGCCAGGGGAGTCGATAACTTACCCAGAAAGAGAGTGTAAGGATGTTAAGAAAGTGTAAGACAAATATCTAGAGAAAACCAGCACTTAAGAAGCAGACAGAGGAAGAAGAGGAGTCTGAGAATATCAAAGAAAAAATTAAAGTATAAAGGAAGACAAAGGAAAAAATTTTGAAAAATGTCAGACTTCCAATGCAAGATGGCAAAGCAAGTATTTATCGCCTCTCCTTCCAGACACTTCTTTTAAAGTTTGAGCAAAACAATAGTGTTATAAGCACACAAATATGAGAAATAAGAATGACGTCAGGAGAAAATAATATATTTCCAAAAGATAGAAAATGTGTGGAAGAATGGTGGCCGATATGTTTATCCATGGAATATATTTTTATTGAGGTGCTGAGGTGGGGATGTAAAGTAGAATACGACCCAAAAGTGCCCCTTTTCAAGGAACTCGTAGTGAGAATATAACAATTTTCTAATTTTATATGTTGTAGACACTTTCATCTGTTTATTTCATTGAAATAAAAATTTAAGATTTTTTAAATTGTTAAATTTAATTTTTTTTATAATGAAAGCTGATTTTAGCTATGTACAAACTTAGGTGACAATTTTAGAAAATGAAAAATACATGCTTTTTAGTAGTTTGATTTCATGTCTTATTTTTATGTATGTAACTTATACGGTCCCAGGTAAGATGTCAGTGTTACATTTGATATACCACAAGCTTTCTTTTATTAAATAAAATGGATAGGCAAAGAGCAAGTTTTCGCTTTGTGATATATTTGCATTTTTCAGATTTAATATAAAGATAAGCAAACAAATAGGGAAAGCACTGGGATACAAGATGGTTTAAGTACATTAGTATTTTCGAAGGAATTTTCACTGATGTCCAGAGTCCATCCCTGGAAAATGTGAATTAATTGGCCTGATTTGATATCTGCATTGGGTCAGCCATCAGTATTTTTAAAAAGTTCTCAAATAAGTCTAATGTATAGCCAGAATTTGGAGCTACTGATTTAGGAAAAGGCTAGAAAGAAGTCAGCTGACCAGGTGTTTTTCAAAGCCACACACACCAGATCCCAACACAGGGTCATGGAACTGGAATCTCTGAGGTAATTTTTGGAAAAGTATTAGGTGGTTGTTGATGCATAGCTAGAGTCAAAAGCCTTGTCAATAAACTCAAATCCCTTAAAGAGCTAAAATTTTATAATGTTGACTGCTTAAGGTTCAATTACTTTAACTTTGAGATACATTTCTTTATTTTATAGAGGCATTATTAGTTTGCTTTACTTTCGAGATATATTATTTCAATATTTACCTTCCTCCCAATCTTACTGTTTAGTACATACACACAGACACACACAGAGTTTTTCCTCCTGTTTTATAGAATTCTATGTCTTTTCAGGTTACCTCACATCTTTTTGGAATGAGGTTGGATATAAATATAGGGCAAAAATCTATGACTATTTAGTGTCTATTTCTAAAATGTGATTTCTCAACTCAGCACTAATGGCATTTAGGAAGCGATAATTCTTTGTTGTGGGGGACGTCCTATGCATTGCAGGCTATTTGGCAGCATCCCTGGCCTCTCTCCACTAGATGCCAGTAGTGTGTTCCTAATTCTAACAACGAAAAATATCTCCAAATATTACCAAGTGTCCTTGGAGTGTGGGGGAATAGGGGATAGCTTAATCACCCCAGTTTAAGAACTACTCATTTAGAAGATTGAGTTCCAGTGTTTGGTTAGAAAAATGAAAAAGCCCACAAATGCCAAAAGCATACAGTTGTTAACAGTTAGTCTATATATTTTGCTTCCTAATATAATAGAAGTATCTCCTTTAAGGCCTATAAAACTTATGTTCTTCTGGCATGGAAAATTTTGTTTATGTGTTAAAACTGTCAAGACTGAAGAATATTACCAAACAATCCTGAAACAGCCATTCTGATTTTTGTGAAGTCATATAAACCACCCTATGCTGGGTGTATTTTGTGACTGTATTTTAAAACAATGTCTTTGTAATCTACAACTAAGTACAAGTTTTTGAAATAATAATGGTTTTCTAAATATTAAGTGGCAAGGATGATTTCAGAATTTCAAGTCAGGAGTAGCACAGATAAACTGTTAGCAATGATAGACCAAATGTAGCCTCTTGGTGGCACTGTTTGTTTTTAACAAAGATGATGCGCTGGCCTCAGAAGATGCAGCACTTGATGCATTATGATTTTCAGACTATGTAGTTTAAGTTCAGTGAAATAAAGCATTTTCAAGAGGATACAGTTTCCATGGAAAGACTGTTCTACTGTCACTAAGAGGCTGTGATAGCTGTATCCCCACAATTTGTTTTAGGCTGGGTTGTCCCTAAAGTAAGGTTTGCAGGCTGACAGCAGGGTGTAATTACCCAAACAAAAAGATACAGATACAGTATGTCATCCCTGCTAATGACCACAACATCTTCTTGCCCAGTAATCTGTAACAAAAAGCCACATAAATGATCAGGCTGCACTTAAGTGCAGCACTAAAGAAAAACTTGGTGGCACAAAAATTATTCCAGCCAATTGAGTGGAAACGACAGAGAATACAAAGTTGTCTCTGCTAGGGAGATGTGTGTTTGGAACGTCACCAATGGACAGTGCGTGAAGGCTACACTTCCTTACAGGCACAGTACAATCTATGTAAGTACGCTCACTTCCTCCAGAGCGTTCCCGGATTCTGCAACTTGTTTAGGGCATCTGCAAATACACTTCTAAAGAAGTGTCTTTGGAGAATATCCTTTTCTTGAATTTTTATTTTGTCATGAGGGTCGAATATCATCAGTAATCATCTGCTATTATGGCATTTTTCTTTCCCAAAAGGTATTAGTCAAGCAGATTTTTCCCGATTCTTTCATTTTTGTATCTTTCTAACAGATTTGAAAGACAGTGTCCATATGTTGCCTTAGTGACACAAAACACACATACTTGTACACATGTAAAAATTCAATGTTAATGATGTGCTATGTTATAAAGCATAATTTTTTCTCTCTCATTTCCAATTTCAACCCCTATTTTTTTGTGTGGATAGGTTCTTAATTTCTAAATGTCTTATTTATGAAATGAGAGCAAGCAGCATAACTGTAACTTTTATGATAACTTCCCAATCTTCAAAGCAAATCTTGGCTTTTAGTACATGACTTCCAAGCATATGCAGTGTGGTTGCACGCTTCCAATGGTGCTGACCATGTTTTTAAATATTTCATACTTTTAGTGTTGATGATTTGCATTGCAACATTCACAAACTCTCTTCTATTTTTCTGGGAATAAAATCCTGCACAGAGAGAGCTGGTTAAAAGTAGAATGCATTACTTGGAAATAAAAGATTTCCAAAACTTATTTGGCACGATAATACTCAAATGCCCTTCAAACCCTTTATTTCTTTTTAACATACAGAATTGTTGCTTGGGTAAGGAACCAGGGTTTTGTTGTTGTTATTAATTTTTTTTCTTTAAGAGACAGGGTCTTGCTCTTTCACTCAGGCTGAAATGCAGTGATGCTCATGGCAGCCTCAAATCCTGGCCTCAAATCCTGGCCTCAAGTGATCTTCCTGCCTTAGCCTCCCAAAGCACTGGGATTATAGGCATGAGCCACTGTGCCTGGCCCCATGGTGGTTGTTTAGTTCCAAGTTACACTCTAGAAATAAAATAAGTGTGAGCTTTCCATGATTTAGAATAAAATCACTCCTTCCAAAAGGTCTCTCTTTCTCCAGAAAAATCATGAGATGCAAATGAGACTAAAGGGCCAATGGGAGTTTGGAATAACCGAACTAAGAAAAATTTGAGCTGCAATTCAGTTCAATACCTTAATTGATCATAAGCTAAAACTAAAATCTAGAGAATTTAGTTCAATGTAGAAAAATTATGTTAATTTCTAGTTATAATGAAATGTTTGCTTTGATTTCCATATACATAGTATTATCACTGCTCATTCCAGATGACAGGAGAAGGCTGGCTTCTTTGTTGTGGAGAATATCAAGATGTCCTCATAATTGACGCCAAAACTTTGGCTGTTGCCCAGTTTTAGATCATCTCAGTTTCCCAATTGGATCAACTGCATGTGCATTGTTCACTCCGTAAGAATTCAAGGTAGTAGTTGGATATTATCTGACAGTAAGAGATCACATATAAAAATATCTACTTTTGAATTATTTGTCAAATTATTGGGCAGGAATTCAGAAAGAACGCTTCTTTATGTTTACCTATTAATGAGGATATGTCTGTAATATGTCTGATCAAGAAAAGCTAAGAACACCCATGCCAGTGGTTCAAAACATTGGAAAGTCAGCAAAAGGTTATAATGAGGTGGAAAGAGGAGAATCTGTTTTTTTCTTTCATTTTGTTTTGTTTTTTGAGACGGAGTCTCACTCTGATGCCCAGGCTCTAGTGCAGTGGCATGATCTCAGCTCACTGCAGCCTCTACATCCCAGGTTCAGGCAATTCTCTGCCTCAGCCTCCTGAGTAGCTGGGATTGTAGGCACATGTCACCACACCTGACTAATTTTTGTATTTTTAGTAGATATGGGGTTTCACTATCTTGATCAGGCTAGTCTTGAACTCCTGACCTTGTGATCCAACCACCTCAACCTCTCAAAGTTCTGGGATTACAGGCGTGAACCACCGCGCCTGCCCAAGAATCTGTGTTTTTATAACCAAGTTCTGCTTGTTACATTTTCAGAGTGACAAGCAGGTTTTGCTGTGGATTAGCAGGACTCCTGGAATCTTGCCCTGCTCTATCTTCTGGATGCAGTATTGATAATTCAGCTCCTGTAATGAGCGACTGCAAAGGGAGGTGGAAGTCGGCTCCTCACTTACTTCTGAAATAGGAAGGCTTCCTGTTATGATGATTCGCAATGCAGTTCTGCTTCTAGTGCTCTTCTTCTCTCTAGGAATCACTCTGAAACTTTAAAACAGATTTCTAGCATGATGTGGAATGTTTATTTTTTTCTAGTTTAAAAGTAACTCAAAATATTAAAATTTTCCATCTACACAGCCCTGCATAATTCTCAAATGACTATGAAATGATTTTTACATGCCCAATTATATCCATGGTCAGCTTATATGTGACTTTTGTTGTTTTCACAAAAGATTCTCTCTTGGTGGTATCAGTAGCTGGTGAGCTCAAAGTATGGGATCTCTCCTCATCTATCAACAGCATTCAGGTTGGCTTGGGAACCCTACTCTTTTTTCCCTACAATTTCAAGTATATTCATCAAAACTTACAAATTACAAGGCTATTACATGCTTATTGTTAAAAGTTCAAATAATATAAAGTGTATAAATTCTACCTCCATATTCTCCCCGCATCCATCTTCCCAGGGGTGACCATTGGTACAACTGGCTTGTATCCTTCCAACCTCTTCTCTATGTATATATAAATGTTTTCATTTATACACACACGCATACGCACAGAGAGAAAGACTACATTTTTAATTTAAAAAAAATAGCGGAGTATCTTTCTGGTCCTTACAGCAGAAATCCCCCTTTCTTCCGAGTATGTGTTAACAGTGGCAGACAAATGATTATAAACAACTGAGAGGCACGTCCCTGGAGGGTCCAGTATACTCACCTCTTCCCTGACATCAGGCTACAAGTTGAGATGATGGACAAAAGAACAATCATACGATTTGTGTTGATGACAAAATTATTTAGGCTTCCCCAAGGAGCTCTGGGATCTGTTTAGGAATTTATTGGTTGAGGAAGCCTAGGAATTTTGTTGGTATGCTGAGATCAAGAAATGCATATCCAGCATTATCACAAACTTATTGGGAATATAGTAATCTATGTGCCATGTGTTGGCACTTTGTTCATTTTTTTTTTCTTAGCAATTAAAATACTAGGTGAGGCATGGTGGCTCACGCTTGTAATCCCAGTCCTTTGGAGGCCAAGGGGAGTGGATCACCAGAGGTCAGAAGTCTGAGACCAGCCTNAGAGATCACATATAAAAATATCTACTTTTGAATTATTTGTCAAATTATTGGGCAGGAATTCAGAAAGAACGCTTCTTTATGTTTACCTATTAATGTGGATACGTCTGTAATATGTCTAATCAAGAAAAACTAAGAACACCCATGCCAGTGGTTCAAAACATTGGAAAGTCAGCAAAAGGTTATGATGAGGTGGAAAGAGGAGAATCTATTTTTTTCTTTTCTTTTCTTTTGTTTGTCGAGATGCAGTCTCACTCTGCTACCCAGGCTCTAGTGCAGTGGCATGATCTCAGCTCACTGCAGCCTCCACATCCCAGGTTCAGGCAATTCTCTGCCTCAGCCTCCTGAGCAGCTGGGATTACAGGCACATGTCACCATACCTTACTAATTTTTGTATTTTTAGTAGATATGGTGTTTCACTATCTTGATCAGGCTGGTCTTGAACTCCTGACTTTGTGATCTACCCGTCTCAGCCTTTCAAAGTTCTGGGATTACAGGCATGAACCACCACGCCTGCCCAAGAATCTGTGTTTTTATAACCAAGTTCTGCTTGTTACATTTTCAGAGTGACAAGCAGGTTTTGTTGTGGATTAGCAGGACTCCTGGGATCTTGCCCTGCTATGTCTACTGGATGCAGTATTGATAATTCAGTTCCTGTAATGAGCGACTGCAAAGGGAGGTGGAAGTTGGGTCCTCACTTACTTCTGAAATAGGAAGGCTTCGTGTTATGATGATTCGCAAGGCAGTTCTGCTTCTAGTAGTGCTCTCCTACCTAGTAATCACTTTGAAACTTTAAAACAGATTTCCAGCATGATGTAGAATGTTTATTTTTTCTAATTAAAAAGTAACTCGAAAGATTAAAATTTTCCATCTACACAGCCCCACATAATTCTCAAATGACTATGAAATGATTTTTACATGCCCAATTATATCCATGGTCAGCTTATATGTGACTTTTGTTCTTTTCACAGAAGATTCTCTCTTGGTGGTATCAGTAGCTGGTGAGCTCAAAGTGTGGGATCTCTCCTCATCTATCAACAGCATTCAGGTTGGCTTGGGAACCCTACTCTTTTTTCTCTACAATTTCAAGCCTATTCATCAAAACTTATAAATTACAAGGCTATTACATGCTTATTGTTAAAAGTTCAAATAATATAGATGTGTATAAATTCTACCTCCATAATCTCCCCCCATCCAGCTTCCCAGGAGTGACCATTGGTACAACTGGCTTATATCCTTCCAACATCTCCTCCACGTATATATAAATGTTTTCATTTACACACACACACACATACGCACAGAGAGAAAGATTACATTTTTAATTTTAAAAAAATAGCGGAGTATCTTTCAGGTCCCTACAACAGAAATCCCCCTTTCTTCTGAGTATGTGTTAACAGTGGCAGGCAAATAACTATAAACAACTGAGAGGCATGTCCCTGGGGGGTCCAGTATATTCATGTCTTCCCTGACATTAGGCTACAAGTTGAGATGATGGACGAAAGAACAACCATACTATTTGTGTTGATGACAGAATTATTTAGGCTTCCCCAAGGAGCTCTGGGATCTCTTTAGGAATTTATTGGCTGAGGAAGCCTAGGAATTTTGTTGGTATGCTGAGCTCAAGAAATACACATCCAGCATTATCACAAACTTACTGGGAATATAGTAATCTACTTGCCATGTGTTGGCACTTTGTTCATTTTTTTTTTCTTAGCAATTAAAATACTAGGTGAGGCATAGTGGCTCACGCCTGTAATCCCAGCCCTTTGGAGGCCAAGGCGAGTGGATGACCAGAGGTCAGAAGTCTGAGACCAGCCTATCCAATATGGTGAAACCCTGTCTCTACTAAACATACAAAAAAATTTAGCTGGGCATGATGGTGTGCACCTGTAATCCCAGCTACTTCGGAGGTTGAGGTAGGAGAATGGTTTGAACACAGAAGGCAGGGGTTGCAATGAGCCGAGATCGTGCCACTGCACTCCATCCTTGACAACAGAGCAAGACTCCACCTAAAGAAAAAAATAAAAAAATAAAATACTGTAGGCTTTTTTAAGTCATCATTTTACATTTTTTGTTTGACCTTTCTGCTATGTCTAACGGTCTGTAGCTTATTCTTAATCTTGTCATTCTCAGCATCCAGCCATAGTTCCCCACAGAATGTTTGTTAAATTATTGTATATAATGAGTTCTTGAATCCAAGAGGATTTCCTGATCACAGCTTCTTTTTTTTCCCCCAAGAAATACATCCTTTATTTCTTTAAAAACTTTTTTAAAGACTTTCAGGAGTACATATACAGGTTTGTTATAAAGATAAATTAAGTGTGGTGGAGGTTGGGTGTACAGATTATTTTGTCACCCAGGTACATAACTTCTATTGCAAAGTAACTTCTTAGTTCAAAACACTCAAAAGGAAACTCAAATATTTTTCATTTTATAATGGTGTGATCTACTTAAGATGTATGGGAAGAAGGTCTTCTCATGGCTGTGTATAAATTACCTGAACTACTACTAAAAAATTTTCTTTCCTTTTGAAGGAAAAGCAAGATGTCTATGAAAAAGAATCCAAGTTTCTTGAGTCCTTGAACTGCCAAACAATACGATTTTGCACATATACTGAGAGACTTCTCCTGGTGGTATTTTCTAAATGTTGGAAGGTATTACAAAATAAAATAATAAATATCAGTGATATACAAATGTAATTTGGCTTTTTTGCGCAAAAATAATAATATGATTTAAATATGATAAAAATTCTCTATATATAGTATTACCAGAACACGGAATGATGTGTCTTTTATGACTGACATATTAGTTTTTAACTCTGTAATAAAATTGGGATAGATTACTACATATTTAATACCACGGTATGCAACAGTTTTGTATCTCAAGATACTAGATATGTAGTAGTCTATCCTAATTTTGTTAACAACAAACCATAATAACAATGAATATTTAGCTCTAAATTATTTTCAAAATTTGGTGTCTACACTTTAGAACTAAAAATATACTTTTCACCTAGTTGATTATACTTTTAGATATTTTACTTTTTTATTGGTTTTAAGAGGGAGTAACATTATTTTCTTGAGAATATGTTCACTGACATTTCCCAGAAGAAAGAAAAGCTAAGTTGCCATCATTTCATAGCATGCATTTTTCTTTAAAGTTTTGTATAACGGATCGGTTAACAAAACTCTACAGCCTTACTTGTATGATGATAATATATTTTTGAACAAAGATTTAAAAGTATATGGTCTAACAAAAGATTTATGTGATATACACTTTTTATGTGAATAATAAATTTTCAAATATAAAACCTGGTCTACTCATTATGGAAATAGTAAATTACTTAGAAATTTGGGGATTTTTGGTTTCTATGTTTAGTGTACACACTCTGGAATAAAATAGCCAGATGAACTTTATCCACTGAAACCTACCCTAAGATAAATATGATTAAATAAGTGATGGTAAAATATCATCTTAATATATGAGTACAGTATAGTCTGTTATTAACACTTACTATGATGTTATATTATTACTATCAGAATTTATATTTACCTTATTGGCAGATTAAATTTTAACCTTTGATAATGTGCATCAACTTTATATTTTAGGTTTATGATTATTGTAGTTTTTCCCTTCTGCTGACTGAAGTTAGTAGAAATGCGCAGTTCTTTGCTGGTGGAGAAGTGATTGCAGCTCACAGAATCCTCATATGGACAGAAGATGGTCACAGTTACATCTATCAGCTGCTGAACAGGTGGGCTCAGATGGGAGCGGCATACAAAACATTCAGGTAGAAAATGAACTTTGGGAGGTTTATTATGTAAAAATCCCTGCATGCTGCCCATGATCAAAAACCAGAACAAAACAACTTTGGCACTAGAAGATTTACTCTGGGCTTCGTAGGCTTCAGCCTTTGTACAAAACAGCAGGGGATGGAGGAATGAGATTAACCATGTATAACTTGTACAGCTGGTGCTGGGTTCTCAAAAAGTCACTTGTAATTATTAACCCAACAATTTCTAACTAGAGTTTAGAAACTTGAACGATACCATCCGGCTTTTGAAACTGGGAGGGGGAAAAAAACGAATAAATGTGTGTGCATGAACTGAGAGTACTGATGTTGATGATGATGATGGTGATGATGATTTACAACTTTCAGTCCTTATTATTGTCAAGCATACAAACAACCTCATTTACTTTAGTTGCCACCAAGATCCCAGTTTGAAACTGATGTTCGAAGAGGGGAATTCCCAGGATTTGAACTCAAGTGGTTTAGTCCAAATCTGGTAATGGGTTTTGGAGTGAGTTTCTCAATTCTTCTATGAATAACAAGAAGTGTTAAAATTAATTGAATAGGGACTAAACGTCAGGGACCATTCTGAGCACCGTATCTTTATCTACTCATTATTTCTCACACCAATCCCACATATCAGGTCCTTTTATTAGTCTTCTTTCACAGGTAGGGAAAATGAGACAGTGAGGTGTACCAAATTGCCTACAGCAAGTAACATGCTCTTTTAGTACAGCTATCATGTGGTAAAGCCAGGATTTGAATCCAGGCAGTCAGCCCGGGATTTCAGTTCTAATGGCTATGTTTTATTACCTCTTGGAGGATGGAGACTCTCATGGACACTGTGATGAAAAAATCAGAATTCACATGGTAAGGCACTATGAAGAGGTTTTCAGGTGAATAGCAGAACTAGAGGCAATTGTTTGGGAGGAGGAGGAGCGAAGGACCAAGGGGTGAATGTGAGCACGTGAGAGGCAGCAGTGTAGAAGGTGAAGGCAGCGGGGATGAAAGCAACAGGGAGATTCAACTGCAGGGGCAAAGCAGCAGCTGGGAGGGGTTGTGCTGCCACCAACTTGAGTAACCCACCAGCCTCTTGGAGCTTCCTTTTTAAATCAGAATAACCAGAGAGTTGGAACAATCTGTTCTAAGTGTATACAATGGTAGGAGAGTTCGAGTAGCCAATTTAACCAAATTTTATCAACACCATTTCAAATAGCTATAAAAATCATGACTTACAGTCACCAAAGTGCCCTCTGAGCCTTAAAAAAATTTATTTAGAAACTGACTTTATTGGAACCATTTTCCGTGATGTTCTTATTTCTTGGGACTACAGGGAATTCATTACAAATCTTGGCTGGATGACCTTGGATTGGTTTCTTATTTTCTGTCAGAGTTTTCTTATTTTCATATCAGGATAATAACAATGTTTACTTACTACATAGCTTTGTTGTGAAGATTAAAGGTAGCTAATTTTGGCCCTTAATAATCCCTAATGAACAGAGCTTTTCACTAATATGTCTAAATCCAGACTTTAAAGCATGTATTTTGTGACTAGGAAGCATCACTTTTCTGGACTTCTTTAATTCTAGCACCCACAGTTGGCTTTCTTTTTAGGATGACTTTTATTTCTGCACTGAAGAGAGTTCAGGCTTTGTCTGTGTAATCACTTAAATGATTTTGATCCCTTATGCATAATCTCTATTTTCAAACCTGCCCAAAGAACAGCTGCACTGTCCTGAGAAGGACCAGGGATGCTCTAAGCACATTCCCTATAGTGAAGGCATAGTTTTAAGGGCACTGGTGCCCACTATTCATATTCTGCTTCAGCAAGATCATAAATTATATATAATGTATATACAATGTTAAATATCATAGATTTATATAATGTATAACACTGTATATGTACACACACACACACACAATTATAAATTATAAAATCATTTTCCTTTGTAGCCACTTGAGAAATCTGAAATCAAGTATATTTAATCTAAAAAACAGTCGACAAAAAGTGGGAAACATATTAATAACATACAATTACTATATAAATATTAGTTGTTGCTGTTTTAGCTGACCATTAGAACTACACAGGAACTACTGTATAACAGTTACAATTATAACTATTCAGGACCTGGGCTCCTGAATCAGAATTACGGAGTCAAAGCCCATTGCTACCTCTAATCGTCTTAGACAGACCAATCTCTTCACTTCAAGTTTTCTTGTCTGTAAAATGAAAACAACGCTAATACCAATTTTATAAGGTTATTTATAAGATTATTTAACTGAATATGTAGAAAGCCCCTTGCAGTAATGTGTACACGTAGCAGTATATATATATACATACACACACAAACACACACACACACACACACACACAAATAACATGGTCAGTAAATGTTAGATACTCTCATTAACTTTCTGAAGTCTATGACTTTGCTTCTTGTTTTATAAAGCCTCTTTAGTCCTAGATCACAGATTACTTCTTAGAAATTTTGAAACAGTGGGAAATAAATTGAAAAGACTTACATCAGTTATTAAGTGTTGTTTCTCTGTTTAAAAACAGTGGCCATCTCTCTATAGTTAGAATATTTCCTACATAAAAGCTCACTTTTTGTTTCAGAACAGAGCCGTCCCCTTGTTATGGGCTACATGAATTGAACGGAAAGAGCCTTTTACAAGGTACTCTTCTCTGGAGAAGTCTCAGGGAGAATTATTTTGTGGCACATCCCTGATGTTCCTGTGTCCAAGTCTGATGGTTGTCCTGGAGGTAAGTCAGTTTCCATTTCTAGTCACATGTCTTCTGAGAACTAATTTGTCATTAACTCATTGTTTCTTCTAAGGTGAGCAATATGGGACCACAAACAGGAAAAACTTATTGTGTACTATTATGTATTAAATGACAACATAAAAGCAGGTATAAACACAAAGCTTATAGATCTTATATAGTAACACAACCAACATAATTTATGTTAACATCAACTGAACGTAACAAGAGATAAACGCTGGCAATATGAATAGGGGATAGACTGTTAAACTGTATTCATATTTTTGAAGGGAGGGTGCTTTGATATTTTCCATGTCTACGATGCATTGATAAACCAAATTTTCTTTTTGTGTTTGTTTTCTTTTTAGAGATACCAATAACTACCACCTGGACTCTTCAAGATAATTTTGATAAGCATGATATAGTGTCGCAAAGTATTACTGACCATTTCTCTGGGCTTAAAGATAGTGCAGGAACTGCTGTAGTCACTTCATTAGAGTATATTCCAAGTCTTGACAAACTGATATGTGGCTGTGAAGATGGGGCAGTTTTCATTACCCAGGCTTTGAATGCTGCCAAAGCAAGACTTCTAGAAGGCGGTTCTTTAGAAAAAGGTCGTTGAATTTTATTTGACGCTATTTATTTCATTTATCTAAGCTGCAATTTCAACAAGGTGCACTAAAGAAGATTTAGAGAACTAAAGAATTTATTGGCAAATGCCAATAAATGTGTACCTATTTTAATGTTAAAGTAAACCATACATATAGGGTTAAAAAAAAAAAATCAAGCACAGGGTTATACAATAAGAAATGAGTTTTTCTCCTTACTTGATCTTCCAGTTTCTTTCTTCAAAGGCAACTGCTAATAACAGTTTACTTATACTCCTCTTGAAATTTTCTATGTGTATTTAAGGACGTACCAAGCATAACAATATACAGTCTTTTAATTATATTGCACAAATAAAAGCATATTCTACATGCTTTACTCAAATGTCCTTAAACAAATCTAACTATTTCGGAGTGCATTCTTTATGAGCTGACTTTAAATAATTAGTAATAATCTAACTTTAATTTCTTATTAATTGGTACGTAGGTTTTCTAGTTTTTAGCTACCATGGACAATGTGGAATTGATTACCATTGTATATATATATAGGCATATCTGTATATTAATTCCTAAGAGTAGAATCACTAAATCAACACTTGTTTGCATTTTTAATTTTGAAAATATATCTAAAATATTCTGTAAAGAACTTTCATCAATATGCATGCATTTTCACTAATAGCCTGTAAAAATGCCTTTCTCCCCAAACTTAACCAACTTTGTATGCTATTAAACTTTTTAATCTTTGCTAATCAGAAGAAAAAGAGTGTCTTTCTGTTTCAAGCTATATGTCTTTGTGAATGAAATGTCTGTATGTGTGTATACATCTTTCTGCATTTGTGCATCACAACAACAAATACCTATTAAATTGTCTTATGTAAGGGAAAGAAGTATAGGAGGTGAATGAGATTTAGAATGCATAGAAAAAAACTTTACACTGTTTTATTGTTAATATTATTTGAGGTGGAGTCTCACTCTGTTGCCCAGGCTGAAGTGCAATGGAGCAATTTCAGCTCACTGCAACTTCTGCCTCCCAGGTTAAAGTAATTCTACCTCAGCCTTCTGAGGAGCTGGGATTACAGGCGCCTACCGCTGCGCCTGGCTAATTTTTGTATTTTTAGTAGAGATGAGGTTTCACCATGTTGGCCAGGCTGGTTTCGAACTCCTGACCTCAGGTGATTTGCCTGCCTAGCTATCCCAAAGTGCTGGGGATTACAGGTGTGAGTCACTGTGCCTGGCCTATTTGATTATTGTTATATAAATCCTATTAGAGCATAAGGTCCTTAAGGGTAAGGACTAAATCTCAATTTTAAAAAATCTTCTTATATTGCCTACTATTGTTCTGAGCTTACTTTGGCCACTTACTAAATGCTACTGACTTACGCTTCAGTGGTTGACTGAAGTGGAGGAGTAAATGGCAATGAACCAAGGAGAGGTAAAGTACTGGTGTACAGCTAAATGGCTGCTGTTAAAAGTTAGTGAAAAAGCGAAGACCCAACAGTTTTTATCTAAACTGATTTATCCTAACATCCAGAAAGCAAGAAGAAGCCACACTTGACTTCTAGCATCTGAATGAGCACTCATCCTGGTTTGTTAGGAGATACAAAGTGAGGATGTCCATCAGAATAGAAGTTTCTGAAGTATAATAATAATTCTTAGATGAGGTTTACTTTTAATTTGAATAAAGAGAGTTTGTGGTTTATGAATTTGGGGGAGTTTAGCTAATGATGAAGGAAGAAGCAGTGTGGCTAGGGGCAGAGTCACCCTTTAGCACAGTAGTGTGTCACTAGTCCTGTGCTCTCATACAGCTATGATTTGAAATGTCCATATGCCTACCAAGTGCCAAGCAGAGTGCTACAAAATTATAGACATTACCTTATTTATTCCACACAACAGTCTTGTCTGAAGTAAGGACTATTATTATCCTAAATTTTCAGATGTAACATCTATGGTTTAGAGGGAAAGGAAACTAGATATGGTGACATATCTAGTAAGTGATAGACCCAGGGGGAAGAAAAACGCAGATTCATTTAACAGCAGTGCTGCACTGCACTCTTAAACATTTTGCTTTGCTTTTACACACTTGGATGCAAGCCACTTAACCTCTCTGAGCCTCAGATGCTTTATCTGTAAAGCAAAGAAATAGAATTAGGTAATCTCTAACATCTTTCAAAGTAAAAATATTTTCTGAAACTTTTTTTTTTTTTCTGGTATACTAGACTTAGTTGCTATAATTTGAAGAATGACAGGCTGGGCGAGGTGGCTACTGCCTGTAATCCCAGCACTTTGGAAGGGCTGAGACAGGTGGATCCCTTGAGCCCAGAAGTTTGAGAACAGTGTGAGCATCATGGTGACACTCTGTCCCTCCTAAAAATATAAAAATTAGCTGGGCATGGTGGCATTCACCTGTGGTCCCAGCTACTAGGGGGCTGAGGTAGAAGGATCCTCCAAGCCCAGGGAATTTGAGGCTACAGTGAGCCATGATCACACTACTGCACTCCAGCCTGAGCAACAGAGTGAGACCCTGTCTCCAAAAAAAAGAATAAATATAAGTAATTTTCTGAACTTATTTTTGTAGAGGCAAATAAGCAATATTCTGAACTTATTTTCATGGAGGCAAATGTATGAAGTGTTCACTCTTTTAGAACAGTGTTTACTATTCCATGACACTGGAATTGGTAACTAATATCCTTAAGAATCAGTAAACCTTTTTTTTTCAGACAGAGTCTTGCTCTGTCACCCAGGCTGGAGTGCAGTGGCATGATCTCAGCTCACTGCAACCTCCATCTTCCAGGTTCAAGTGATTCTCCTGCCTCAGACTCCCAAGTAGCTGGGACTACAGGCACAAGCCAACACACCCAGCTAATTTTTGTATTTTTAGTAGAGATGGGGTTTTACCATGCTGGCCAGGCTGGTCTTGAACTTCTGACCTCAAGTGATCTGCCCTTCTCGGCCTCCCAAAGTGCTGATATTACAGGCATGAGCCACTGTGCCCGGCCTAGAATTAACAGACTTTGAACAACTAACTGTAGCGCTTGATCAAAACCATGCTCTGGCTTCTGGTGAGGCACTTGCTTTTTAAGATGATCTAATGGTGTTCACTAGTTTTCTTAGCCAAGTGCATGCTTTAATTATATGTAATTTCCTTATGTTAAAATTTTATAAAAGAAAATCCTGGATGATTGTCTGAACAAAAATAACATCTGTATTATTTGGTGTTTCATTGTTTTTCAGATTCTCGCCCTCACAAAGTTCTTAAAGGCCACAACCAAAGTGTCATTTCATTACTTTACTCACATGGTCTTTCTTCGAAATTAGACCAAAGTTGGATGTTGTCAGGGGGCCTAGACTCATGTGTCATCTTGTGGGATATCTTTACTGAAGAAATTTTGCATAAATTCTTTTTGGAAGCTGGTCCAGTAACAAGTCTTTTGATGTCACCAGAGAAGTTTAAAGTAAGACAAAGAGTAAAATATAACACATAAATTTGAAAGTTATATAACATTATAGAATACTTAATAAGACAAGTAAAAATGACCCATATATCCAAAAAAAAGAAAGCTGTAAGTTCTATGTTCTTATAATACAACTGGATTTTTAAAATATTTATTTCTAATATTTCTATATGAATTTTATTATTTTAACTTACATTATACAGATAATGTGGCTCTAAAGCAAAGGTTTAATCAATGCTTAGCTTCATAAAAGCCACTTAATTGTTTCTCTTCAAGTACTTAGATCTGTTTTTTTTCTCTAGTTTTATCTCTTAGTTTTTAATGAAATTATCTTTTAAAAGTAAAGGTAGTACATACTCAATGCAAAAGCAAGTCAAAAGAATCCATAAATTAGAAATTAACTTTTGCTTCAATAACTTCTGTTTTGCATTGAGCCAAGATCACATCATGCATTCCAGCCTGTGCAACAGAGCAAGACCCTGTCAAAACTTTTTTTGTAAGGATATTGATAGTTACATTTTTCTTCAAATTCTGTGTGTGTGTATGTGTGTGTGTGAGAGAGAGACAGAGAGAGAGAGAGAGAGAGAGAAAGAGAAAAAGAGAGAGAGAGAGACAGGGTCTCACTCGGTCACCCTGGCTGGAGTACAGTGGCATGATCATGGCTCACTGCAGCCTCAACCTCCTGGGCTCAGGGATCCTCCTGCCTCAGCCTTCCAAGTAGCTGGGACTACAGGCATGTGCTGCCACACCCAGCTAATGTTTTTTATTTTTATTTTTGCAGAGATAAGATCGTACTTTGTTACCCAAGCTGGTCTCCAACTCCTGGGTGCAAGGAATCTTCCCACCTTTCCCTCCCAAAGTGCTGTGATTACAGGGGTGAACCATTGCACCCAGCACAATTTCTTCTTAAATGAACTTTTATTTGCTTATTCACTTATTTATCAGAGAATGAACTTTAGTAAGTTTGTGAGCATCCACCTTGTGTTGGGCAAAATGAAATAGCTTTAGGTAGAATTTTCTCATGTAAAGTCAACTTAAATTCAGCTTTTGTAAAGTCGACTTTAAAAAAAAAAACATGAACAATCAACTTTTGAGTTTCTTCTGTAGTAAAAGGACATGGTAACACAGGTAAAATGATTTTTTAAGTCAGTTAATTTGCTTATAAACATTATTTCTTTATGGTTTATTCCTAACCATAAGATTTGTGTTTACATGGTATGTGGGTATATGTATGTAAGTTTTCTAGAGCACATTGGGCTGCCTGTTCTAGAAGCTGTGGAATGGGCAGGTTCTCCGGGAGTTAAGACGGATGGGGGAAATGACATTTGATCTATTCTACAAATCTAGGCTCCAGATCTATCACACCTACCATTTTGTGATTTTTTTTTTTAATTGTACAAGAAAACATGTGCCCTCATCTTTCCCCATTGCCACCCCCAGAGAGGTTAATGATGAGTAGTGGGTGTCTCAAGGTTTCCAAACTGAAGGTTTAAACAAAACAGCCAAAAATTCTGGCTAGATCATTAGAAGCCACCATGGATAGTAACTGTCCTAACCTGTTCAAGGTAACCACATGCTGACTTTTAAAAAGTCTCTTAAGGATTGCTGTCCTAGGAACCTATTTTTGGTCCTTATGTCTTTGAGGCTATACATTCAGTTGGAGCTATCTAATGCTTACCTCTTTTAGATTGTGTCTACACTGAGTTTCCTGTTTGGATTAGAATCTGTATAGTTCTGGGAACAGCACCAAATCATATTTTGAGGCTTTAAGTGGAAAATATCAGCTCTTGATACCCTTGGGCCTAAGCTTTTGTCTACAAATAGCTTCTTTTTGTGGCAACAAATTAGTTCTGGGGTTTATTTTATTCTGCATTATTTCCAATGTCTGCCTCACTGCCTGAATTTGCTGAGTGATGGTCAAGTCCTTCATTTACCTTAAAAGTAGATCTGTCCTGACCTGTTGAGTTTAAACTCAGTGTTTAAATATCCTCTGTAGAGTATGGAAAGTGCTGTAGGAAGCAGAAATATCCTTTTTATAAATACGGCTTTAACAAAACTTTTTAATGTTACTGAGGGGAGGAAAAAACTGACTTGATCATAAGGAAAGCATTTGACTACTTACATAAGCATGTTGTTTTTTCACAGCTAAGGGGTGACCAGAGAGTTTGCTGTGTGTGCAGTGACCATTCCGTGGCTCTCCTTCATCTTGAGGGAAAGAGTTGCCTCCTGCATGCCTGGAAGCACCTTTTTCCGGTGAAGATGATAAAATGGCACCCGGTTGAGAATTTTTACTGTTGGATGTACAGATGACTCAGTCTGTATCTGGGAAATTGAAACAGGTAAATTGAAATTTTACTCCTTTCATTCTTTATATATTTATGATGTACAAGCATTTGACCAGATGGAAGAAGTTTCAGAGAAGATACGGTGATGACCTCGCTTGCTTTAACCTTTGTTTGGGCTGCATTTAATGGCTTCAGTTAAAGGCATGTGTGCAAAATAGAACACAATGGCCTAAGTCAGATCCTGACCAACTGATGATCAGCTGACAGGGCAGTGCACAGGAATGAGCCGGGTATTTCTGGAAGCTATAAATAAAAACATAAGTTATCTACTTTAATTATTAACAAGAGAGAAATTTAGTGTCCTACTGGTCTCAAATTATCATTAAATTCTGCTTTCTTCAGCATGCTCACCATCTCAGCAACCTTTTGAGCTAATTGATGATCAGTAATAATGGAATATAATTAATTATAAAACTCCAACAAGTTGAGTCAGCGAAGCTGAAAACTGAGTGGCTCAACTGAACTTTTGTTATCGTAGCATAGAGAATGTAGAGTTTGAACTTTAAAATTAAAAAAAAACTACTACATAAGTAAATATTGAGAGTAATACATTCCAGAAAATGCTGGGAACATATCAAATAAGGTGAGGTAATTAATGAATGTGAGTCAGGGAAGTTCATTTGAGTACATTTCACTGAAACTATAGTATGATTTTTAGTGATTAATCAGTGGTGGTTTTATGTTGGGTGTTATTAACAGACTGGATGGTTTATAATATTATATAGTTTAGAGCCATACTTCACCAAAATAATGGCTATTTTCTTTGCATTTGACTATCGTGTGTAAGTGAGGATGACTAACGTACTAGTGTTTAGAGGTGCAACATAATACTGCCTTACATCTGTAACTTTTTTTATAGCTTCCGTGGGCTTTCCTGCTCATTTTCTCATTTGATTCTCACAACTTCTGAGGTAGATTGAGGAAGTATTATTCACCATTTT
Source organism: Cebus imitator (assembly GCF_001604975.1). Lineage (NCBI taxonomy): Eukaryota > Metazoa > Chordata > Mammalia > Primates > Cebidae > Cebus > Cebus imitator. The sequence continues at coordinate 1,659,026 of NW_016107784.1, read as the reverse complement.
ATTGATGAGGAATTTGTAGATCCAATACATAAATGTGTAAGACGTACAACTAGTAAGTAGTGAACCAGTTTGAGGGTCTTGGTTGTTCTTTGCACAATATGCACAAAATTAGGAGAGTTTTGGACTTTTTGATTTGAGCAACAGTTAATTATAACAGATAAAATAGGCCCTAAAGCCTGAGCTTGCCTCCAGAACCTGTTAGTGGGATCCTGGGTCAAATTACATTACTTCTTTGCTTGTCAATCTCCTCATCTGTGAAATGGGATAATAATACTGCTTTTCTGTCAGGATTAAATGAGCTAATACCTACAATGCTTATAAACAGTACCTGCAGGTGGTAAGCCCTTATTAATAGTTGACTATTGTTACTACCAAGGAATGCAGCGACATCTCAACTTCTGCTTGTAAAAAATATGAGCCTGTAAATCACATATGCTTATTAACATGCCCAATTACATTTTCAATTGTGAACACTTGGTAACTAAACATATTTTTCATGGGCAACAGAATCCAGCAAGAATAAGGAAATATCTGGGCAATCAAGAGTGTTTATGGTCCCCTTTACCCATTGGGATACCTTCAGGCTGTATAACTTTATATTTATGTTTTTTTGGCAGAGTGGGAAGTAAAGAAGGAAAGCCAAACTGTTAGTACTTCTTGAGATATATTTATTCCCATTTTGTATTTTAATTTTGTCATTTCCTTTTTATACTCCCTCAAATATATAACCAAATGCTGTAGAAAGTTTGAAAAATAAATATAAAGAAAAACAAATAGTACTATCCTACTACGTGCTATTAATATTTTGATCTACTTTCTGTCAGACATTTTTCCATGTCAATAAATAGATATTTACTGTATTTTAGTCTATATTGTATTTTAGTCACAATCCTGGCAGGAAACTGAAGTCAACCTAGATGAGTCAAATGAAGGGACTTGAGTGAAAGGACTAGTTATAGAGGTGTGGGTAGGGACAAAGGACCAGACAAGGAATGGATGGTGAGGGCCCCTGCACCCAGACACCGACAGCATCAGGAAGCTCTGGCCACCTCTAGGACTGAAGCAAAATGAGGAGAAAACATTGTTGCTGGAACCCAGTGAGAGTCCAAGCTGAGGAGGAGTCATCCACCCATGAAGTTATAGAAAAGCAGCAGCTCCTGCCAGAG
>NW_016107784.1:1653548-1657490 GCF_001604975.1 Cebus imitator | reverse complement strand
GTTATCTATATTACTAGTTTAAAAACAATCTCAACTCATCTTAAGATAAGCTTGTAATTGGTGATGGTAGTATTAATGATTCTACCCAGACCTTCCCATTTGTGATGTGCCTCTTCACTTCTTTAGACATCATCCCACTGACTATCTCATTTGAGCCTCACAAGACCCTGTGAAGGTGACTGGTGGCACTATTTCCTGTATCACATTCATTCCTTTTTAATAAGTTTATGTTGCTCCATTTAGTCTTGTGTCTGGTATTGACTTTGTTGTGTTTTGCCTGTAATCTCGGCAATTTTAATTTTGGTTAAAATTTAGTGAATTAAGGTTTATTTTTCCAAGCTGGATTTCAGCTGGGTAAGACGTTTCCATCATGTTTATTGTACTTGATTTCTGTTTTATCCTTTACTTATAAAGGCGAAATGCGCTGAGATCAGGAAGAGTTTCTATGTATATTTTCATAAGCTGGGGGAAACATACCAACTAAAGCCAAAACGGGCTGAAAAGAGCTCTGTGAGGGTATGGAATATACTTGCTCATGGATGTGCCCGGCACACGAATAATGAATGAATGAGTGAACTAATCCAAATGCTCTTTCTTCAGTAGATTGAGTATGAATGAATTCACCTTAACATTGGCCAATTGTGGCTCTTAGATCACGGCCTCTCAACTGTAAGCAGGCCCTTAGCCTTCTGCTTTAAGTCTCCCCTAGGGTTTTGGAGTTCATGGGAGTGTTTCACTTTCTCAGGGGAAGGTCTGTATTTCCTACTCCAGCCAGTTTTTCTAGGCCTTGGCCTTTTAGCTTTGCTATTCTCTCCATAGGGTTCATGCTTAGTTCCATGCGTGAACAGATCTATTCCTAGTTTCATTTCTCCAGTACTCTGCCTCCTCTAACTACGTGAAGGAGGAATAAATTGACATGAAGGTATTTATCAGATCTTTCAGCACTAGAGCAACTCCACAGCCCAGAGAGAGAAAATGGGTGGTGCCAGTGGGATAAGAGTTTTGAGGAAAGCGGCCTGAAAAGAAATAGCAGGAAAAAGGGCTTGAAGCCAAAAGTCATTATTTTTCAACTTGCCAAAATTCAGCCTTGGTGGGAGCTTGGGAAGTATGGGGTATAGCATAAGTCTCTGTGCCACCCTTCCTTGATTATAGAGGACAGGATGTGAAGCCTCTTCCATTTTTCACAAACACTTTCTAACACCCTATTCTCACTTTACTTATGAGTCTCTTTGGCAGAATACACAAGCATATTCTAGAGTATGTGCCACTGTGCCTATTTTATCTTGGACTGATAATGGATGTTTCTTTCTGTGCTAGGTGGCATAGTCAGATGCATGGCAGGGTAAGTTTTCAGATCATAGGTGGGCACACTCATGTCTTGGAAGTGGCAAACAACTGAGGTCAAGAAGTGTTTGTGTGACACTGAGGGCCCTCATCCTCTGGCTAAAATACTGCAAGGTTAGGAGTGATGCGGGCATCTAGTTTTGCTTATTGATTTGCCAGATGTCCCATGATGCGTAGGCCTGATTAGGAAAGGAAAATATTGCAGATGTCATTTTGATTAATATTTGAGCTCCTACAGTGTATTTGGCACTGATGACTCTGGGTGGCTTGGTTGCCCTCATTGCTGAGACACAATAGGGATAATACATTACTGATTTTATTTTCCCTAAAATATACACCAGAAGTAAATCTTAGCTCTGAGCTAATTATTCTTTTAAGAATTGAACTTAACATAATTCTGAGTACTACTCTTTTCACGGCAATGGATTTACATAGCAGATAATTTGTGTAATAAATTTCTTATGTGTTATTAATGGGACTTTCTACTGAAGATCTTCTGTTAAGTGTACAGGTTATGTCGGGAAATATGACATATTAAGCCACTGCATTTTTTGTGTCCCGGACAATGAAAATATGTTTGTTTAAAAATAAGGCTTTGAAAAAATATCTTAAGATGGATCAGAAACACTGTTTGTTGTAGAGGGCTGGATAGTAGAAATTTTCTGCTTTGTGATCCATGGGATCTTTGTTGCAACTACTGAACTCTGCTATTGTAGTAGCAGAGAATCCATAGACACTACATAAAGGAGGCGGTGAGGCTATGTTCCAATAAAACTTTATTTACAACAGGCAGTGGCTGGATGGCCTGTATCTATAATTTACAGACCCCCGAGAATAATTGTTCTTTTTAAAGACACTGTTTCCATAATAACTCATTCTTAAAGCAGCATAAAATGTTCAATGAGTTATACCTCACTGTCTGTAACCAGGATGGGTGTAGTTATACCCATTTCATTTGTGAGGAAATGGAAAACAGAAAGGTTTTGTGAGTCTGAAGGTCCCCAGGGTAGGCTCTGGCACAGGCACTAGATTATATGTCTTCTTCTTCCATTCTGGTGTGTTCTTCACTTATTGTGCAATAGGAACACCTCTTGCAGATGGAGATCAGGCTTTTGAGACTGTCAAGCAGGGAATTAGATAAGAACAGCTTTGAAAAGAAAGGAGTGACTGCCAGGAAACCTGCTACAAGTTCTCCTGAAAGAGACTGTCTCTGGATGTCTCTCAGAGCTTGGCTCTAAATTTACACATGGTTCTAACAGCTCTGATCATCTGATTTCTCAGATGACAGATTAGCTGCAGCAGACTATAAGTGGGGAGGCCGTTCATGGTGGGCACTCTGAGAGCAAAAGCGACAGCTGATGGGAAGGGAGGAGACACAAAAGCTATGTATCACTGTCTTTCTTGTGCTCATATTTATTTAGAGACAGAGTATCACTTTGCCACCAAGGCTGGAGTGCAGCAGCACAATCTTGGCTCATTGCAGCCTCCACCTCCAGGGTTCAAACAATTCTTATGCCTCTGAAGTAGCTGGGTTTACAAGCGTGTGCCACCAGGTCCAGCTTTGACTCTTTTGTAATAACAGTTTAAAACACAAACACATTGTACAGGCATAAAAATATTTTCTTTCTTTATATCTTCATTCTATAAGCATTTTTAATTTGCTTACTTTTTAAACTTTTTTGTTTAAAACTAAGACAAAAACACCTACATTAGCCTAGCCCTACATAGGGGCAATCTCCAATATCACTATCTTCCACCTCCACATCTCATCCCACTAGAAGGTCTTCGGGGATCATAACATGTATAGAGCTGTCATCTATGATAGTAATGCCTTCTTATGGACTACCTCTTGAAGGACCTGCCTGAGACTGTTTTAAAAGCTAACTTTATTTAAAAAAAGAGTCTCACTCTGTCATTGGGCTGGAGTGCAGTAGCGCGACCTTGGCTTACTGCAGCCTACGCCTCAAGATCTCACATGTAGAGTCTAAAAAAGTTGAACTCATAGAAACAAAGAGTAAAATGATGATTTCCAGAGACTGGAGGGTGAAGAAATTGAGAAGATGTTGGTCAAACAGAAAAATTTCAGTTGGACAGAAGGAGTAAGTTCAAGAGATCTATTAACTGTAGTACATCATAATAACTACAGTTAATAACAATATACTGTATATTTGAAAATTGCCAAGAGAATAGATTTTCAATATTCTTACCAAAAAAATAAGTATGTGAAGTAATGCATGTATTAAATATCCTGATTTGGCCGTGTCACATTATCTACATATATAAACACATCACGTTGTACAACATAAATATACACAATTTTTACTTGTCAATATAAACAGTGAGTATTTTAAAACAACAACAGAAGAGTGGCTAAATCCAGACCCAGACAGCAAAGGAAAAAGTCAACCAAGAGTAAGTTCTGGGGTACATGTGCCGAACCTGCAGGTTTGTTACATAGAGATACATGTGCTATGGTGGTTTGCTGCATCCAACACCCATCATCTGCATTAGATATTTCTCCTAATGCTATCCCTCCTCTACCCTCCAACCCCCAAACAGACCCCAGTGTGTGATGTTCCCCCTGACCTGTGTCCATGT
>NW_016107784.1:1647860-1653395 GCF_001604975.1 Cebus imitator | reverse complement strand
CTCCTGAGTAGCTGGGATTACAGGCACGCGCCACCATGCCCAGCTAATTTTTTGTATTTTTAGTAGAGACGGGGTTTCACCGTGTTGACCAGGATGGTCTCGATCTCTTGACCTTGTAATCCACCCGCCTCGGCCTCCCAAAGTGCTGGGATTACAGGCTTGAGCCACCGCGCCCGGCCCAATTCCCACTTATAAGTGAGAACATGCAGTATTTGATTTTCTGTTCTTGTGTCAGTTTGCTGAGAATGATGACTTCCATCTTCATCCATGTCCCTGCAAAGGACATGAACTCATCCTTTTTTATGGTTACATAGTATTTTGTAGAAAATAATGCAGATGAATGGATCATGTAGTTTGGCCCTGCATCTTCTCATCTGAACCTTAAGGGCATCAGTATCTTTTAGCTCAAGAATTCAGATGCCATAGTTCATCTAGTGGCAGGTAACCATAGCAGAATGTTTAATTCACTCCTATGGAGTGAGATTCCACCTTTGAAAACAACAAATTTTACAAACATGAAGTACTATAGCCAAAGCATACAACAGCCAAACAGACTTGACTTTGGCTAAATTTATTATTTCTCACAATTATGTGCAATTAATAACTGAAGGTGAAAATTAGACTGTTTACATATATCAAAAAAACTTCTTAAAATATTTTTTACCTTCATATTATATTATGCTTCTAGATTGGCAGACAGGATAAATTTTATCCTTAGTATGCTAAAGGGTATTTTTAAAATTCAATAATATTCTGAAAGAATCAAAAGTGCCAAGTGTTTACATAACTGAGGTGAACAACTATTATTAAATCAGTGGCAGAGGTTATCTTTTTCGATAGCAGGTAGTTTGGATAAGTAGTAAAACTATTTCAAATTCCCATGGAGTCTCCACCAATAGTAAAACTTCCATTCCTGTAACTACAAAATGCCCGAGGGATGATAACAATTTTCTCTTACTCCTCCTGTTTTTCAAAAAACTAGTAATAAAAAAATTCACAACAAGAAGTAATGAAAATCTATAGAATAAGGTCCCATGTACACACCCTAAGAAGGCAGGGTTTATGAGGATTTTCTTATTCCAATTGCGGGTTGTTGAAACTGGTGGATTCTATTGTAACCCAAATTGGAGAGAGAGAGGTTTAGAGTAACAAAATTTCATCCTAATTCAGAAAATCAGAACATGAAACAAACAGGTCAGAAAAACCTGATGTTGGCCAAGGAGGAATAAAAGAAACAAAAGAAGATAAATTCATGTTTTAGGCCAAGTTTGTGCTGTCAAAATAAATAGGTGAGAACAACTCTGGGGTACCAATATTGCGCGTAATGAACACAATCATGATAATTTAAATCCATCTTTTTTGCCTCTCAGTTTCAAGTGATTCTCATGCCTCAGCCTCCTGAGTAGCTAGAATCACAGGCGTACACCACCAGGCCCAGCTAATTTTTGTATTTTTAGTAAAGATGAGGTTTCACCACATTGGCCAGGCTGGTCTAAAACTCCTGACCTCAAATGATCTACCCGCCTCGGCTTCCCAAAGTGCTGGGATTATATAAATCAATCATTTTTAACTTGAATTTCTTTTAATTCGCCAACTGGACTAACTCTTCTATCACAAATTCACAGAGTGACCTAGTCAGGGGCGTCGTTTGGGATCATCTACTTCACTCTTTTCATTTTGCAAAGATGAAACTATGACCCAAGAAAGAGAAGCAGTACCCATAGGGTTCCCAGCTACTAATGGGCAGACTGGGCCTAGAACCAGTCTTCTAGGCTAATATTCTTTATACTATACTCCAGATCCCATTTCCCAAAGAAAAATGGCTACTAACAGTTACTGAAGACATACTACGTGCCAAGGGCTTTCTGAGGATTTACTCTTTTAATACTCACAATAATGAGTTAGGTTCTGCTACTACTCCCATTTAGAAGGGGAGAAATTGAGACTTAGATTAAGTAATCTACCCAAAGATGCATAGCTCAAAGATATTTTAGCTCTGCCAGAAACATAGCTATACTGGCAAAGCTAAAATAAATATTGTTTGCATATTCTAAATATAAGTTGTGAACCCCAAATATGAGTTATATATACCTGGACAATCTTGACAAGATTGGCAGGCATTTAGGCTATTTCCAGTTTGAAATTCTTATCAGTAATGCTGCTATGAACATTGTTGTGCAAGCCTTTGTGTGGACATATGTTTTCATTTCTCTTGGGTATACACCTAAGGAACAGTACTGAGTCATATGATAGTTTTATATTTAATTTTTTAAGAAGATGTTTAACTTACCACAAAGGCAAACAATAACCACAACAGATGCACCATTTTACATTCCCACCAACAACGTATGAGGGTTCTTATTTCTCATCCTCACCAACATTTGTTACTCTCTTCTTATTTTTAATAGCCACTCTAGTGTGAATGTAAATCATTTCCCTAATGATGAATAATGCTGGGCATCTTTTCATGTGCCTCCTAGACATTCATACGTGTTATTTGGTGAAATGTCTGTTCATATCTTTTGTCCATTTTCGTTTGGGCTGTTTGTGTTATTTTTGAGCGCTAATATTTCTTTATAAATTCTGGATACACATCCTTTATGTGTTTTGCAAGTATTTTCTCCCAATTTATTTCTTTTCATGTTAATAGTGTTTTTTGAGGAATGAAAATTTTAATTTAATGAGATCCAATTTATCAATTTTTTATGAACAGTGCTTTTGGTGTTATATCTAAAAAATCTTTGTCTATCTGAAGGACACGAAGATTTTTTTTCTGTTTTCTTTCAAAGATTTTACTGTTCTATCTAGCTCTTACTCAAGTCTGTGGTTCATTTTGTGTATGGCATGTATGAGGTGAGGGTCTAAGTTCACCTTCACACATATGTATATCCCATTATCCCATCACCATTTGTTGAGGCAACTATGTTTTCTCCAATGAATTGCCTTGGCATTTTTGTAACCAAAAAAAAAAACGATTGATGCTAAATACAAGGATTCATTTCTGGACTCACAATATGTTCCGTTGGTCTACATCTAACCTTATCCAAGTACCACACATCTTAATAACTGCAGCATTAGAGTGAGTTTTGAAATTAGGAAGTAAAAATCCTACAAGATATCCTTTTTTGCAAATTTGTTTTAGCTATTCTAGGTGGTTTACATTTCCATGTAAATCTTACAGTCTCTCATCAATAGGCATAGAGTTAAAACTGATCACTTTTAAAGCACTCAAGCCACCAAAAGTCTTTTTATGCCCTTCTTCCATGACAATAAGGCCTTACTTTGTTTGTAGTTACTTCACTAAAGAAGACCATAAAAACTAGTCTTAAAAAGGAAGTTCAAGTTTAAGGTGGTTTTTGCTCCTGCCTAATCCAACAATCAGGAAAAGTTTCTCAATCAAAAATTAACATGCACACTCTCACATGTACAAAAATGTACATCACTGATTTAGCACTCACTGCAGTAGAATATGTGCAAAGTGTATGTGTTGAAGCACAAGTATCAACACAGAATAAGGACTCTGTAAGTAACAGGTATTATTGCTACTTTTTGAGTAGATGTACCTATTCCCCTTATACCTGTCTTCCTCAATTTTTATATTTTGTACCTACTCTTTTAGCTGCACTATACAGTACGGTAGCCACTAGCCACAAGTGAGTATCTGAATTCATATTACCTAAAGTTAAATACAATTAAAAAGTTAGATCCTAAGTCACACTGGCCACATTATAAGTGTTCAACAGTTCCACAGAGATGGCAGCCACACTGTGAGATGGTGTAAACACTATTTATTTTAGAAAGTTCTATTTGATGGTACTGATTTACAGAATTATTTCTGATATTTTCACTAACTTTTATGAAGAGAAATAAAAGCTATGTGAATGGCAGTAGAATTTAGAGGTTTCATGGATTAAAATACGTTTATGTATATCATATCTTCTCAGTTCTTGGTATTTTTCCTTTTTAAAAATTTAGCTCAAGTGTTTGTTCAAGGGCATGTATCAAAAGGTTGCATGGTAGTCTATTTTCAGCATCTTTAAAGGAAAGAAATTCTAACCAAGATTTCATATCCTGCCAAACCAAGCTTCATAAGCAAAAGATAAATAAAAATATTTTCCAGACACATAAATGCTAAAGGAATTTGTTACCACTAGAGCAGTGTCACAAGAGATCTTTAAGAGAATTCTATAAATGGAAACTAAAGAACAATACCTGCTACCACAGAAATACACTTTTTTTTGAGATGGAGTCTTGTTCTGTCACCAAGGCTGGAGTCCACAGACCCTATAAAGCAACTACACAATTGAGAATAAAAACCAAATAGCTAACAATATCACAAAAGGATCAAAACCTCATATATCAATATTAACCTTGAGTGTAAATAGTCTAAACACCCCCTTAAAAGGCACACAGTGGCAAGTTTGATAATAATAAAAAAAAAAACAAGATCCAACAGTCTGCTGTCTTCAAGAGATCCATTTCATGTGTAATGACAGCCAAAGGCTCACGGTAAAAAGATAGAGAAAGATCTATCACACAAACGGAAAACCAAAAAGAACAGGGGTTGCTATTCTTATATCAGGTAATATAGACTTTAAACCAACCACAGTAAGAAAGAATAAAGAAAAGCATACATAATGACAAAGAGTTCAGTTCAACCCTTAACTACCCTAATTATATGTGCACTCAACATCGGAGCACCCAGATTCATAAAACAAGTGGTTTTGCACCTTCAGAAAGACTGAAACAGCCACACAGTAATAGTGGGTGACTTCAACACCTCACTGACAGCATTAGACAAATCACTGAGGCAGAAAACTAACAAAGAACATTCTGGACATAAATTGGACACTTGACCAACTGGACCTAACAGACATCTATAGTTTACTCCACCAACCACAGATGATCCATTTTTCTCACCTGTACACAGAACATACTCCAAGTTTGGCTACGTGCTCAGCCATAAAGCAAGGCTTCATAAATTCAAAAAAATTAAAATAACGTCAAGCATACTCTTGGACCACAGAATAAAAATAGAAATCAATACCAAGAAGTTCTCTCAGAACCACACAATTATATGGAAATTAAACTTGCTCCTGAATGTCTTCTTGATAAACAACAAAATTAAGTCAGAAAAAAAAAATTATTTGAAATAAATGATAACAGAGCTATAACTCACCAAAATCTCTAGGATGCAGCAAAAGTAGTGTTAAAAGGAATGTTTATAGTATTAAATGACTACATCAAGAAGCTGAGTCCAGGCATGGTGGCTCACATTTATAAACCCAGCACTTTGGAAGGCCGAGGCAGGCAGATTACTTGAGGTCAGGAGTTCAAGACCAGCCTGACCAACATGGTGAAACCCTTCTCTACTAAAAATATAAAAAAGTTAGCCGGATGTGGTGGCACACAGCTGTAATTTTAGCTGCTCAGGAGGCTGACGTGGAAGAATTGCTTGAACTCGGGAGGTGAAGGTTGCAGTGAGCAGAGATTGCACCACTGCATTCCAGCCAGGGTGACAGAGCAAGACTCCAA
>NW_016107784.1:1645016-1647795 GCF_001604975.1 Cebus imitator | reverse complement strand
GGGAGAGGGAGGGGAAGGGGGGAGGGGGGAGGGGGGAGGAGGGAAGCTAAAGAAGTTAGAAAGATTTCAAATTAACAATCTAACATCACACCTAGACAAACTAGAAAATCAAGAACAAACTTACCCAAAAGCTAGCAGAAGAAAAGAAATAAAATCAGAGCAGGACCAAACAAAATTGACACCCAAAAATCTATGTGGGTGTGTGGCTATGGGAGGGATAGCATTAGGAGAAATACCTAATGTAGATGGTAGGTTGGTGGGTGCAGTAAACCACCATGGCACGTGTTTACCTATGTAACAAACCTGCACGTTATGCACATGTATCCCAGAACTTAAAGTATAATTAAAAATAAAATATTTGATCATTAAAAAAGGATCAATAAAGACGAATGCTGGTTCTCTGAAAGAATAAACAAGATAGACCACTAGCTAGTTTAACAAAGAAAAAAAGAATGCCTGAATAAGCACAATCAGACATGACCAGGTGAAATTACAACTAATCCCACAGAAATACAAAAGACCCTCAGAGACTATTATGAAAACTTCTGAACATGCAAACTAGAAAATCTAGAATAAATGGATACATTCCTGACAACACATAACCTCCTAAGAGGAAATCAGGAAGAAACTGAAACCCTGAACAAACCAATAACACATTCTGAAATCGAATCAGTAACTAAAACCTACCAACCAAAAAAATACCTCAACCAGATCAAGTCACAGCCGAATTCCACCAGACATACAAAGACCCCCAAACAACTGCCTAAACCCACCTTCCCTTGCAGCCTCTGCCACCCTGAGATGCATGTTCCAGTGGCGAGCTACAGAAGGTCCCTTCCAGTTGTTTCCCCAGACAATTGCAGATGAATCATCCTTCCCCACAATCCAGAAACGACAGCATGACTTGAAGAACCTCCTTCAAGTCTCTGGTCTTTCCTTTCCTTTCAACTCTGGTATTAACATCCTGCTCCCCTCTTTCCTGGTGATTTTTAGAGTTCTTAGGCCATGACCATGGGAATTGGGATGACAAGAGTTAAATAACAGACTCATATTTCCATCTTAAACAGCTTACATTTTAGTCCTAATTTTACAAGAGTGGTATCTAGGAAAAAAAAAAGAGAGATAAATAATGAAACTGATATTAATCTTGTTTATGGGAACTTCAGCCCAAAAAGTTAATTGTGACTACATCATTATGTAGCATTGCCTTAGTTTCAATCAAAAAATAATAATATTAATGTCCACACTCTGCTTGCGGGAAATTGTTTCCCTAAAACAAGTTATCCACTTAAGAGTCATGGTTTGTTAAAAGCTAACACAGGGCAAGCTAACTACAATTTTTACCCTTTTCTCAGCATGTATGTGGGTGTCTAAAAGCAAGCCATTGAGATGAACTGGTCAGCACCAGTGGGAACAGAATTGGCTTTCTTCACGGCCAAACTAGGCTGCCCAGCAATATGTTCTTGTAAACGTTTGGTTTGAACTGATCTGCTCTGTCATAAAGCAAGAAGTTTCCAGCTTACATGTTTGCTGATCTGGTGAATTATGCTCATATAAACAAGAGAAACACCATGGAGAGATACTGCTGTGGCCACCTCCTTACACATACAACCTACTTGTGACTATTGAGCATGCTTTGCCCAGACCTCCACTGTCTTTTATCAGAGAATGAAAGAGGTAGGCATGGGAAGGAAAGAGAAGAGGGAGAATTTACAAAGTGAGCCTGAAAAAGAAAAAGGCCAGGCAGAAAGGAGGCAAAGACAGAGGACCAGGGTGGGGATGAAATGTGAAGGCAGCACCTGCAGAGATCAGACATGCCCTTGGAGAACCCTTTTTATTCCTGATCAATCCTTCCAGAGCTTCCTCTACGGGGCAAATTCATTTGTTTCCACGGAAGCCTGAAGAGTCTTAGTTCCTTTTAAAGCTAGTAAAAGTAGGCTAGTTGCTCCTTCTAAATGACTGAATTCTGACCATTCCGTCAGTGAGACAGGCGACCCCAGCTCCATCAACCATGTATCTGCCTTCTGAAAGTATTTCAGTAGAGGTCACAAAGACAACACCGAGTGCAGGATGACCCAGGGCAAGAACAGGGCAGGGACACACTGAAGCTCCATATTGATCTGGGGGCTCAGCCTCAGCCTAAATTGAGTTTTATCTTGTGAAATCACAACACAAGGTAGCATAATGATACCCAATGATAAAATAATTTGCCAAAGCTCAGGTATGGTCATTCAGATCACCTCCGGTCCTACATACATACAGAAAAGAACGAGGGATTCAGAGTCAGAGCTCCACAGGCCAAGGCCACTCTCTGCTTCCTTTTAGATGCACGTGGTATCCAGGGAGCTGCTCAAGTCATAAATGAAATCACAAAGCTCTCTGATTCATGCCCTCATTGCCCTGCTTCAAAATCCCAATTAAAGATCATGTTTAGACGTTTAGAACCATAATACTCTAGTACAGTGTAGCATAAACGAGTGAAAATGCTGGATTTCAGTCAGACTGGTTGTTGAAACAGAACCTGCTTAAACCAAGCAAACGTATTCAAATCCAAATATTTGAATATTTGAAGCATGACACTCCAGAGAAAATATGTTCTATGAACCGTGGAATCTCATCGTAAGTGGATTTAATTCAAATTATCCTACATGAGTTAGACAGAGAAACAATTATTTAAATGGTGCCATTCTGCTCGAACACATGTCCTATTTGGGAATAACTTGGGAGACGAAAACCCAGTGTTTCTTCACTTGTTGAGCCTCGGTCATCCTCTCCTGGC
>NW_016107784.1:1634873-1644895 GCF_001604975.1 Cebus imitator | reverse complement strand
GATCTCGGCTCACCGCAACCTCCGCCTCCTGGGTTCAGGCAATTCTCCTGCCTCAGCCTCCTGAGTAGCTGGGATTACAGGCACGCGCCACCATGCCCAGCTAATTTTCTGTAGTTTTAGTAGAGACCGGGTTTCACCATGTTGACCAGGATGGTCTCGATCTCTTGACCTCGTGATCCACCCGCCTCGGCCTCCCAAAGTGCTGGGATTATAGGAGTGAACCACCGCGCCTGGCCTTTTCCCTTTTTTTTTTTTTGAGACAGAGTCTGGCTCTGTCACCCAGGGTGGAGTGCAGCAGTGTGATCTCTGCTCGCTGCAACCTGTCTCCCAAATTCAAGGAATTCTCCATGCCTCAGCCTCCCAAGTAGCTGAGATTACAGGCACACACCACCACATCCAGCTAATTTTTGTCTTTTTTTAGTAGAGAGGTGGTTTCGCCATGTTGGCCAGGCTAGTCTTTAACTCCTGACCTCAAGTGATCCATCGCACCCAGCCACCCATCTCTTATTATCTCTCACCAACATCTCACCATCAATGTTGCGTTTGGGCATGACCAGCTAGTGCTCTTGTTAAGGGTAGACAAACCCAGGCAACCAGCTTGCTCGAGAGCACACTGGAGAGAAAGCGCAGAGCCAGATCGGGGGAGCCAAGGCGCGTCCCCAACGTCTGGGCGATGGTGCCGCGCCGCCCGAGCGCAGGATCTGGACTCCATTCCCGTCCCCAGCTCCGCCGCGGTCTCCTCAGTTCCGCCCAGTGCAGGAGGCAGCCCCGGGCGCGCGCTGGGTTCGGAGGGCCCGGCCGTTGGTGACCGTGGTGACTGACTTAAGCCCCGCCGCGGGCCAGGCGCCTCCGCCCACGCCCCACCGGACAGGACCGCGGACAGAGGACCGCACACCCCGGACCCCGGACCCCGCCCAGCCGGACCCCATTCTCCTGCCTGCCTTACAGCGGCGCGTGGGGCCCGGAGGCCGCGGTCGCACTAGGCGCTGCCCGCGAGGATCCGGGGAGGGGCGCGGGCCTTACCTTCGGCCTCGTCGATGGCCCCCTTGACCTGCGAGAAGCACCACTGGAAGTCCTTGCAGTCCGCGGGGCAGCCGCCGCCTCCGGGTCATGCAAACACAACGTGGCGGTCAGGCCGGCCGCGGCGCCGCCCCGCCAGCCGCCCGCCGCCCGCCGCCCGCGCAGGTCCCTCATCTGCCTTGGCAGCCGGCAGCGGGACTGGGGGCGGGGACCGCGACGGCAGGCGAGGGGCGGGCCGCCGCCGGGGAGGGAATTTTTTTTCCTTTTCCAAAATGGCGCCCAATGCCCGTCGCCCTGCTCGATTACGTCATCTCCCTACGCCTCTTCGGACAGGCCGCGGGCGGGGCGGGGCGGGGCGGGGCGGGGCGGGGCGGGCCGCGGTGGGTGGGGAAGGCTGCCGGGGGCGCCCACTGCGCCTGCGCGAGCCGACCCCGCCCCTGGGCCCGGCGCCGCTCTGGTCTGGGAAGGGGTTGGCTGGGCGGCTGCGGATGGAAGCCGAGGTCGGCAGGCACAGGCGAGCTCCTCGGCTCTCGGCCTCCCGCAGTGGCCCGGTGTGCGCCCGGCGCTCCCTCGAAGACTAGCGCTGCCCCTGTTTTCTGGAACTCTGCGGCTGCCGCAGACAGCTTCAGGGCGCTGCTGGGTCGGACATGCCCCCAGTCCGTGTCGACCAATGGGAGCGTGCGTTCTTCGCGGAACAGCCGATGGAGGGCGCTCTTGGCAGTGGTGGGCGGAGCAGGTGGGCGGGTCTCACCTGAGCGCGTCCTCCTGCCCACCGCCCCCCTGCCAGGAGTCTCGCTCTGTGGCCGGGCTTGAGCGCGGGGGCGCGATCGCGGCACCTTACACCCTTGACCTCCTGGGCTCAATCCATCCTACTGCATCAGCCTCGGAAGTAGCTGCGAGCTAATTTTTAAATTTTTTGTAGAGACGGGGTTCTGTCTGTGTTACCCAGTCTGGTCTCGAAGTCGTGGGCTCAAGCCATCCTACTGTGCCAGCCTCGTAAGCAGTTGCGAGTACGCTACTTTTTAATTTTTTTTTGTAGAGATGGGATTTCACCATGTTGGCCAGGCTTGTCTCGAACTCCTGACTTCGAGTGATCCATCTGCCTCAGCCTCCCGAAGTGCTGGGATTACAGGCATGAGCTACTGCACTGGCCTAAAATATTTTTATTTAGATTTCAACTACTAAATAGTATTCAAAAATACCAAATATGGATTATTTTCAAGTTCAGACTTAGTAGCAATCTCATGGTTACCATGGATGTAGCCTGTGGGTAGGATGTGCAATCTTCCCATAGAAAATCAACCACGTTGCGAAGCTTGCTGTAGTAGAAGGCACCCCGTCTGCCCGCCTGTGGGCTGGCTGGAGAAGCAGCAGCAGGAGGGCCTGCGTGGAGAGTGTGGACAGAGGCCGGGGGAGGGGGGGGTTTGCGTGTCTGACTTTTGACACATGGCTGCCTCCTACTGCTGGAGCCAGCAAGGCATTAGACGTCTTTCCATCATTCTTCCTGTCGGAAAAGATCTGATCCTCATATTTTTGTCAAATACTGAAGGAAGGGAAGAAAGATGGGAAGAAATGAAGGAACAGAGAAAGGAAGGAGGTATGAAGAGAGGGACGGCCAAAAGGCTGTGTCGAGACCCGCGCTGGGAACTGAGAAGGAAAACCCCACGTAACCTGCTCCTGTCCCCTGGGCCTTGCTTCTCTGGCCTGGGGCGTTTGCCTGTCCCCTCTCTTCCTCTGCACTCCTTCCTCATTTCAAACAAAACATCTCTACATGCTGTATTGAATGTGGCAGAGAGAACATCAGGATTACAGGAACAAGAGAGATGTGTGCCTGTGTGTGGTCAGCAGAATAACGGCCCTCCAGATGTCCATGCCCCAATCCCCAGAAGCAACCTGTGGCCATGTCACATTGCATAGCAAAAGGGACTTTGCAGATGGGTTCAAAGTTCCAGGATTTGCCGATTATCCTGGATCATCCTTGTGGGCCCAATCTAATTGTCTGAGCATTTCAAAACAGACACTTTCTCCAGCTGCAGTCAGAGACATGCAGCAGAAAGGAGAGTTAGAATGCATCAGAGCGCAAGAGGGACCTGGCCTGCAGGTGCTGGAAGGGTGTGTGGAAGGCGTGAGCAGGAATCTGGGCTGCCTCTGGGAGCAAAGTCTAGCCCCCAACTGAGAGCTGGCACCAGGATGAGAACCTGACCAAACAAACAGCATTCAGACAGCTGCCTGGAAGAGTCTGGAAGGAGATTCATTCCAAGAGCCTCCAGAAAGGGATGAGGCCCTGCTGGCACCTTGATTTCAGGCTCCTGCGACCCTAAGCAGAAGACCAGCTAGGCAAACTGCCTAGACTTCTGACCCAAGGAACTGTGAGATAATAAATAGGTGTTGTTGTAAGCCATAAAGATTGTGGTAACTTGTTATGGCAGAGAAAGAAGGCAGGTTGGTGTATGTTTAGAAATGCATGTGCTTTCATATCCTCACTACTCCTCTTGCCGTTCCTGCTGCCTTCCAGCCTCAGTGTCTTGTTCAATCCCTGATTCATGTTGACATGCTGACGCTGTAGCTGTGTTTGCTGTGTATGAGCAGTTGACTGCTTTTATTCAGCAGGGGCCACCTTCTGAGCAGCTGGCAGGTATGAAGAGGGGTCGACCTGTGCTCTTAGCAGCACCATGGACACACCCCAAGTGTCCAGAACAGCACTGAGCACTTAACACACACATGATTTAGTGCTCATGAAGCTCTATGAGCTGAGTATTGCCATCCTGTTTTTTCAGACGATGAAACTGAGGCTTAGAGGGATCAAATCACTTGCTTACAGCTTAACAATCACCAAGAATTGAAGTCCAGTTTAAGGTATGTTCAAATCTTGAGGCTGGGGCTCTTAGCCTTGAGTCTGGATGTCATAAACATGGAGTAGTGCAGGGGCGTATGCTCCACACTCCACCTTTCATGGCTGAGTGGGGGACAGGGACACAGGGGCCTCAGCACTGGCTCTGCCTGGTAAGAACACCCTCATGCAGTGACTGAACCCGCTGGGCACCGCCTCCTGGAATCCTGGTGCACGAAGATAAGAGGATGCCGGTAGGGTGGGATTTCCAGCCGGCTCTGTGGCTGATTCCTTCAGTGGTGCTGCGGGGAACACTCGGTCCTGTACCGTGGCGACCCATCATCCTCGGCTTGCAGATTGGCCAGGGGAGCACGTTGTGGAAACTCCCTAGCCCTTCCTCCCAATGGCCCTCTCTTTCAAGGATTCCCAGTCTTATTCTCCATGTGTGGCTGCTGGAGGCTCTGCTCTCTCTGTAGGCTCCCATTCCCTTGAATTTCTCCACCTTGCCCTTGGAGCAGCCTCCCAGCATTTTCTGCCAAGCCCTTCTCTCCAGTTCCCAGCTTCCCTCCATGACCAGCACACTGGGAAGGAATCCCACCTCCCTGGAGTTTGCTGTTCTTGTCCTCTATGTGGAAGCATAAGCCAAGAGTGCCTGGTAGCATGGCATTGATGCTAACCTTGCAAAGGCAGAGGCATGAGTTCCTCAGGTCCTTTCCCAGGTAGCTGGAGGGGACTGGATTTGTGGGGGACTAAACTCTGTCCCCTTTCCTTTCCCTGGACTCCTCCCATCAGGTACAGCAGCTCCTGTTCTGGGCGTGGCCCTTCGCTTAGAACCAGGTATAAGACATACTCTCGAAGGCCTCCTTGTTCAGTTTAAGATAATGAGCTGGTGTAAGACAGAAAAATATGGGAGGCCCCTTGCCCTGTGTGCCAGCTCCCGGCCGTGTGTCTCTGGGTTGGATGTCTGAGCACATGTCCTAGAACACAGCTAGAGGGGCCTCGGAGGAGGAGCCAGCCTGCCAAAAGCAGCCCACCCTGCGGGGCTGGGATACTGGCACCTGTCATGGCTGAAGAAAGGCCCCTCAAGGATGTCCACGTCCTAATCCCTAGGACCTGTGACTGCAGCCTGTGAAACACAGGACTGAGCAGATGTGACTGATGAAGGCTCTTGAGATGGAGAGGATCCTGGGAGACTCGGTGGGCAGGTGGAGTCACAGGGTGGGCAGGAGGGCTGGAGAGGGAAGGGAGGTGACTCAGAAGCAGAGGCTGGCGGGCTGGCCACAGCGGGGAGGCAGGCGGCCCCATGGTGGGAGAGGTGAGGGCTGGCTGCTCCCTTGGAGCCTCCAGCAGGCATCAGCCCCGATTTCAGCCCCGTGAGGCTGCTTCGAGATTCTGCAGAATCGGCCGAAAACATCTGTGCTGTCTTGAGCCACTGAATTTTGGTAACTAGCTAGAGCAGCCGCAGAGAGTGAACATGTATCCCCAGGGAAGTTGGAGAATGTGGGGGCCGGGGACCCAGCAGCCTCTTTAGAAGCCTTGAAGCAGTGGCCTCAGCAGAGGCCCCGGGCCCTCCTCAGGAAGGGGACACAGCTGGAGGGCACCAGGCTGCCCCATAGTGTCCCCGAGGGGCGTGAAGGAGCTTCTGCTCCCCTGTGTGGGTGAGGACTGAACTCACAGTGCCTGTGGGTGTCTGTCTGTGTCCATATGTTTCTCTGTTGGGGCGTGCACCTGTCTCTGTAAGTATATCTGTCTCTGTGTGTGTGTGAGTTTGTCTGTGCCTCTGTGAGTGTGTCTACTGTGTGTGTCTATGTATCTCTGGGTGTCTCTGTATCTGTGTGGGTGTGTGTGTCTGTCTGTGTGTCTCTGCCTCTGTGTGAGTCTGCCTCTGTGTGTCTGTGTCTGTGTGTATCTCTGTCTCTGTGTGTCTGCATCTGTCTCTGTGTGTGTCTGTCTCTGTGTGTATCTGTGTGTCTCTGTGTCTGTGTGTGTATGTGTCTCTGAGTGTGTCTCTGTGCGTGTATCTGTAGGTGTTTCTGTATCTCTGTCTCTGTCTTTGTGTATGTCTCTATCTCTGTGTGTGTTTGTCTCTGTTTATGTGTCTCTGTGCATGTGTCTGTGTGTACATCTCTGTGTGTCTCTGTCTGTGTCTCTGTCTCTGCGTGTGTCTCTGCATGTGCCTATCTCTGTCTTTGTCTCTGTGTGTGTGTGTCTCTGTGTGTCTGTGTCTATGCATCTGTGTCTGTGTGTATCTCTGTGTTTGTGTGTAACTCTGTTTCTGTCTCTGTGTGTGTCTCTGTATGTGTGTCTCTGTGCCTGTTTCTGTGTGTGTGTGTCTCTGTGCCTCTGTCTCTGTGTGTCTGTCTGTGTGTCTCTGTGTGTGTGTGTGAGTGTGTAGGCCCTGAAGAAGTCTTGTGGTGACCTTGAGGGGCCCCCAGCAGAGGGTGATGAAGGGTGTTGGCCAAGGGCTGGGAGGGTAGGTGTGGGTCTGAGAGATGCCGGCATGGCCGCCTGCTGACGGAGAGGCAGAGCCCTTCCCGGCAAGACCCCAGCAGAGGGAAAGAGGGACAGGGACCCTAAACCCCAGTGTTTATGCAGATTTGACAGAGTGTGGGCTGGACCTGAACATGGACCAGGTTGTAGAATGGCGCCAAGGTTGTCGCCTGATGTTTGCAGCTGAGACATGCAGGCCCATGGGGTGTGTCTCATCTGCCTTGTTCAGTGGAGAGCTGCTTCAGTGCCTGCTCCCTGAGGCATCCCAAGTGTCCTGGGCCCGTCAGGGAGCGCAGGGGTGACGCAGGGGCACAGTGACCTCATGGATGGCTGCAGAAAGAATCGAAAAGACCTGCATGCCACCCTCCTCCATGCACACATGAGCCTTGCGGTTCAATCATCCCACTGCGAGAGACTTACTTATATGGTTTCAAACAAAGGAGAAGGCAGTGATGACTTCTGAGTGGATGGTACTTTTCCCATGAGGGAGGTGACAGGATCTTAGAGCATGTCTGGAATTTTAGGCAGACAGGGATGTTACTCCAGGCAAGGGAACCCGCACGTGAACTCAGAATTGTGAAGACACTAGTATGAATCTAGGGTAAAGGTTGTTGAGACGTTTTAAACCAAGACAGTACCCTAATTGCTTTTAATTTTTCAATGAATTATTTTTATTTTGTTTTAGAGACAGAGATTTGCTCTGTCACCCAGGCCGAAGTGTAGTGGCACAATCATAGCTTCTTGCAGCCTTGAATTCCTGACCTGAAGTGATCATCCTGCCTCAGCCTCCCAAGTAGCTGGGACTACAGGCGTGTGCCACCACGTCTAGCTAATTTTTGTATTTTTAGCAGAGATGGAGTTTCACCGTGTTGGCCAGGCTGATCTTGAACTCCTGGCCTCAAGAGATCCCCCTGCCTTGGTCTTCCAAAGTGCTGGGATTACAGGCGTGAACCACTGCACCCAGCCTGTTTTGATTTTCAATTATTTAATGATGTATGATGTTCCATATCTTTTCATATGTTTATTTGTCATGCATATATCTTCATTTATGAGATTCAGATCTTTTGTCCATTTTGAAATTGGATTGTTTGTGTTCTTATGGTTACATTTTAAGAGTTCTTTGTATGTTTTGGATGCAATCTTTTTTAAGGTATGTGTTTTGCAAGTTTTTCCCCAGTATGTGACTTGTCTTTTCATTCTTTTTTTTGAGTCGGGGTCTTGCTCTGTCACCCAGGCTGGAATGCAGTGGCATAATCGTGGCTCACTACAACCTCTGCCTCCTGGGTTCAAGCAGTTTTCCCTGCCTCAGCCTCCCAAGTAGCTGGGATTACAGGCACGTGCCACTACACCCAGCTAATTTTTTGTATTTTTAGTAGAGATGGGGTTTCACCATGTTAGCCAGGATGGTCTCTATCTCTTGACCTCATGATCCACCTGCCTTGGCCTCCCAAAGTGCTGGGATTACAGGCGTGAGCCACTGCGCCTGGACTTCATTCTCTTAACACTGTCTTTCATAGAGCAGAAATACTTAATTTTAATGAAGTACAACTCGTCATATTTTTCTTTTATGGATTATGCTTTTGGTGTTATATCTAAAACTCATCTCCAAACCAAAAGTCACTAAAATATTCTTCTGTGTAATTGTGGGGGAGTTTTCCAGTTTTGCATTTTACGTATAGGTCTGTGATCTATTTGACACTTATTGTAGCCAAAGGCCAAGGAGCAGTTAGGTCTGTGATCCTATTTATTTATTTATTTTTAAGACAGAGTCTGGCTCTGTTGCCCAGGCTGGAGAGCAGTGGCACAATCTCTGCTCACTGCAACCTCTGCCTCCTGGGCTCAAGTGATTCTTGTGTTACATCCTCCCAAATAGCTGGGATTAAAGGCATGTGCCACCACACCCGGCTAATTTTTCTCTTGTTAGTAGAAACGGGTTTCACCAAGTTGCCCAGGCTGGGCTTAAATTCCTGCCCTTAAGTGATCTGCCCTCCTCAGCCTTCCAAAGTGCTGGGATTATAGGCGTGAGCCATGGTGCCCAGCCTGAGTTTTTGTTTGTTTGTTTGTTTGTTTGTTTGTTTTTTAAGAAATAATTCACAGGTGGGGATAACTTCATTTCAAATATAAAAATATTAGCTTCATGATATTCCAAAATACGGTTTTGTTCTCTAGATTATAAAAATCAAGGCAGCTCTAAGGTATTTCAGAGCCCGAATGTCAGCAGAAGCATAGAATGGAAGGCACATGTGTCTGGTAATTTCCCTTCGCTAGGAGCCTATTTGAATTTAAATTATGCACAATAAATGTCAAGTCTTCTCCCATTTATCTGAGTAACTTAAAAGTTCTGTATGTTGAAAAGAGATCTTCATACATCAAAGGCTCCTTAACAATGTGAATGTTCTCACCTTCTCGTGGGAGGAAGTGTCAAGTTGATTGACAAGATGACTTTCTGCTTGCTCCAGAAAGGAAGGCTCCTCGGCTCCCAGAGACCCAAGATGCGCGTTTGTCTCTTCCCTTCTCCATCAGCAGCTCGGATCTGCCTTCTCCCAGGTGAACCATCGTGGCGCTCAACACTTTGCTGTCTGCCCAAGTGGGTCACCTCCTGAGAAGTGCCACCATCGGGGCAGTACACCATTAAGTGGGATGACTCGCTCTCAGGGGCCCGTTACTGAGTCTTCTGTCAATACATTCAAACAAAGGCATTATAAAACCAACTGAAAAGAAGGAATTCTAGAATGTACCTTCTCCAACTTGACCCATGCATGCTGGTTCAGGGAGCACTTCAAGTGCTCCGAGCTCTAAAAATAAGTCTCAGTGGGTGTCTGTGGGCCTGGGGGTGTAAGACCAAGACCCTGGCTCCTTGGAATCGCGGTGGATGGGAGTGCAATCGGAGAAGCATCGGCCCCAGGCGGCCCACCAGTAGCAGGGTGGACAGAGAGCTGGGTGGAGCTGGGGCAGGGCCCCCACCCTCCCGGCCAGGCGGGGGCTGGAGCACTGGGATTCTGAGTCACGGTGTTCCCAGCCCAGCTGTAACCCGAGGACCCTGCGAGCATCTTCAGCCTCTCTGATAAGTCACAGTTCTTGCTCTGCCCACCTGCCTGCCATAAAGAGTTATGAGGTCACAGGAAAATAAATGAAAGCTCTCGGAACACGGTGACCTGCTCTTACTGTGAATCTTTGCAGAGCTGGGAAATCACTTTCCGGGCCCAGCTCTTACTGCCAAAGTACAGACAACCCGAGGCACACCGCAGTCCCGGGATCCCGCCCGACCCCAGGCCTGCAGACCCCCGCCCTGCGCACCCCGCACCCTCCGCTGGGGCTCCCCGCCCGGACGCGGCTGCCCTCTGCTGCCCCCTGCTGGCCGAGCGTGAGCAGCGGCTCAGCGCAGACCTTTCCAGCCCGGCGGGTTCAGCCCGAGTGGACAGGGCCCTCCAGGGAGGCGGCATCACCCCAGTGCCTATAAACGACCTCGGGAATGGAGAGCGCACCCGGGCAATACCCGCGCTCCTGAAGTGCTGAACCTGTGGACACCCAAGGACTTGGGGCAGGGCACGGAGGCTGCCTGGATGTGGAGTGCGGGCGCCTGCAGCGGAGACACCAAGTCAGGAAACCCTGACTCAGGCGTGGGCCGCAGCAGGTGTCTGTCCCTCCCCAGCAGGTATCTGTGCCCCACAGCAGGTGTCTG
>NW_016107784.1:1629912-1632176 GCF_001604975.1 Cebus imitator | reverse complement strand
CCACAAAACCACACACACACCACACACAGTGCAAAACCACATACATACCACAAAGCCACACATACATCATGAAACCACACACACCACACACAGCATAAAACCACACATACCACACACCACACACACCACAAAACCACACACACATCACACACCACACACAGCACAAAACCACACACACCACACACCACACACACGCCACAAAGCCACACACACCACAAACCACATACATACCACACATAGCACAAAACCACACGCACACCATACACGTCACACACAGAACAAAACCACATGCAAAACACAACTACACATATACCACAAAACCTCACACATACACCACACAACACACAGATGCCACACACACCACAAAACCACACACAACACACATACGTGACACACACCACAAACCACACACACACGCCACACATACCATAAAACCATACACATGCCACACAGCACAAAACCACACACCAGAACACACACACATGCCGCACACAGCACAAAACCACACGCAAAACACAAATACACATACACAACAAAACCTCACACACACAAAAACAACCACACACACATCTCCACCACCTACACCACACACACACCACACAAGCACACACCCCGTGCACCACACACCACGCACACACCACACACACACCACATGACACACACAGCACAAACCACACACAAAACATAACCACACACATTTGCCACACATACCACATTCCCACCACATACATCACACACACCACACAAGCACACAGCACACGCACCACACACCACACACATGCCACACACACCACACACACATTACACACACCACACACACCACGAAACCACACATGAAACACACACGTACACTACAAAACCATACATACACACACAAAACACACTATACACATTAAATATGCACCACACACACACCACACACACAGATGCACATACACACCCCACACATCATAGACACATATATGCCCTCCCACATACACACATCACTCTCCTACTGAAAACCATACATACACACACTACACACACACACACACACACACACACACCACACTCCCCACCACACACTGCACGTGCGTGCACACACACAACCACACCACACAATACTCAAGGGTGCAGACTGGTGCCAATGTTCCATCCCCATAGGTTGCCTGCGCCCAGGACGAGTGTGCCCCGGAAGGAGGCAGTCAGGAGATATGGGTGGGCACCCCTGCGACTTTGCACAGTGTTTGGGGATGCCAGGGGCTGGCGGGGTAATGGGGAGCAGGATCCTGGCTGGGCCCTCTAGCCCCACACTGACTTCGTGGCCATCATGGCCATTTCTAGCAGGGTCCATGTGGCACGGCTGCAGGTTTTGGGCCACTCAGCATGCTGGGCATGGCCAGCTTACTGCCTTCCAGCCTCAGGGCATGCTCCAAGAGGTGGCCTGCAGAGAGTTCTCGTTCTTCCTGTTGTCGGACCAGACAGATGTAGCAGGCATGGTACTTGGTGTGCATGATGCTCAGGTGAGTGTGGGATTTGGTGAGCATGGTACTTGGTGAGCATGGTATTTGGTGAGCATGGTACTTGGTGAGCCTGGCACTTGGCATGCATAGTACTTGGTGAGTGTGGTGCTTGGTAAGGCTGATACTTGGTATGCATAGTACTTGGTGAGGATGGCACTTGGTGTGCATGGTACTTGGTGAGTGTGGTACTTACTGAGTGTGGTACTTGGTGAGCATGGTACTTGGTGTGCATGATACTTGGTGTTTATAGCACTTGGTGAGCATGGGGTATTTCACAGGAAAATATCTCTGTTTCAGTGAAATTCCGTATTGTCTCTGTGGATGTCAATTTCCACCCTGTTGATGAAATGGTGAGTCTCGTAACGATAGGTGAAGGTTGAGGGAAAATGTAAGACCTATTCTTTTGGGAAACTTGAGACCAATAAAAGAGGTACTTTAAACCCACTACGGAAAGATCTCATAAGGGTACCTCTGCTAGAAGAATAAAAGAGGTCAGAATCAAGGTCCTCCACACAATGCATTCTTAAAATGAATTCAGCATGCAATTGAGGTTGCCCTCTTAAAGATTCCAGTCACTTGCATTGAATAAGGGTGTGAATTTGATTTCCCTCTTACACGAAGATCATCGTGAAATGATAATAAACTTATTATTCAGACCTTTTTATCTCAATAGGTTTCCTGAACTGTACGTTATTTAACAATAGGAAAGTCATGACTTCATGAGAGGTGTATGTCCCAAACTAAACATATAAAGTGCTGGGA
>NW_016107784.1:1612313-1628132 GCF_001604975.1 Cebus imitator | reverse complement strand
TGTCTATAACCTACACCTATACTACTGTAATCAACTGTGATTCCTAAATCATAGAATTTTGTAATCAACTAAACTATGGTTCAAATAAGTATAGTAATCAGCTAAACTTTAACACAGTTGATTTAGTTAATACTCAATCATAGTCGATTACTAAGTCAGACATTGAAGCCATCTTATTAGTCATCAGTTATGTGGATTTTGTAATGTAAATTTAATGTTTCATGCCATGGCTAAGAAGTCCTATCACAAAACATGGTTCTCAAAACTCACCAGAACTGCCATCAGAATCCCAGAAAAGGAATATATTATAGGAATAATACCTTACAAAACTGTGAGAGAAGCCAGGAAAGTAAGAAGCCATCAGGAGGATTTGGCAGATGAGAGAAAGTTACTATCCAGTTCTGAAGCATGATTGCGGGTATGTAAATGTGAGCTTGAAAAGGTCTGGGAAGACAGGTACGCTCAGCCGCCCAAGTGGACCAACCACGCAGAGGTGCTGACAGAAGAATCTATGCGAGGTGACTGTCTCTGCGCTCTGCAGAGCTGGCACTTCAGTAGGCTCCTAGCCAAGTGTCAGATGGCGGGCCTGCGACCTGTTAGTCAGCAGGGCCAGCATTTGGGAAGAAGAGCTGGGCACAGGGAGGGAAAGAATGAGGATATTTTGAAGCCTATTGGTCGCTCTTTACCACATCTAGCTGTGACGATCTTCAGGGACTAATGGGGCTGCTTCCCCTCTCTTTGGGAAATCTTGCACAAATTCAGAGAAAGAGAGTAATGTATTATCACCTTAACCAAGTGAACTTAGTACCAATTGCTCACGGTAATGGATGTCACCTCCGTCTCAGTATTGTCCCTGGGCTCCCTCTTGTAGCTGAAGTCATTTCATGTGATCACACTGTAAAGATTCTGTCGTAGCATCTACTACTAAACACTCGCGAGATCTCCTGCCCACTCTCACCATTTTTCTTCTCTTTTATGAAAACAGTTTTGCCTAAATTTGAGGTCCAAGTAAAAATGCCCAAGGTTACTGGTCTTCTAGATGAAGAATTTGTGGTAATCGCCTGTGCCTTGTGAGTTGCATTTTTTCCATCTCATTTCTATCTCCATACCCTATTTGAGGGGAGGTGTTGTCCGTAACAGTCACTAAACTTGGAAGTATTTCGTAGCTGGCCTAAGCTCACAGTAGGGAGCAGGGACGGCTGCAGATGATGCGTCTGCTAATCACAAAATCATTTACTGGACATTTAAAATGTGCCAGACAGTGTTCTAAGTGCCTTGTGCTTACTTACATTTTTATTCTGAAGGCAATCCTGTGAGGTGGGAAGGATTGCTATCCTCACTTTACAATGGGGAAACCACAATAACATTTAAAGAGTAAGAAATTTGCTCACATTACAGCAGGTAGTAAATGGCAGAGTGGAATTTAAATCTAGTGTTCTGGAACCAGACCCCAAACTCTTCGTCACTATTCTATATTGCTTCTGCAATTTAAAAAGCAATCTAGCTTTATGAAGCATGTATGTATCCTAGACTCAGTGCTAAACTGAATCTAGTCCATCCAACTAGGGATGTCACGCTCATGCCTTCTGTGTCCTATTATCTCCCTTTTCTTTGTTGCTTCTAATTTCTTAAGCTATGGGAAAAGATGGAAAATCATTGGGAGGAAGCTAGGCTCCAGTCCTGGATGCACATGATAGAGTTAAAAATACATATTGTAGTTGTTTCTTCCTTCGATCGCCGTTTACTGCCTTTTAGTTCACCAGAGCATCCTCCACACACAAGAGAGAAATGTCCCCTCTTCCTTTTGGGAGGAGTGTGAACAACATGCTTTCATCCTTCTCACTACACTCAGTGCTTTAAATTTTTTCACCAGAGGGAAAGCCTTTGGATCCAGATTTAAAGAGTCCAAAAGTAACTGAAATTTAGTAGATGCTTTACTTATTGGAATTCAGGGAAAAAGCTATACAAAGGGGAAGCTTGGGGAACTGACCCTAAACCTTATCTGCCCCACCATTTGGGCTAAGGCAATAGTTTCAAACATCAATATTCATCAGAATCTATGGGTGCGGGTGTGTGCTTACTTAAAATGCAGATTCCATGGCCCCATGTCCAAAGATTCCAGTTACACATCTGAGGAAAGTCTCAGAAATCTGCATGTCAGCACATATCCCAGATCATTGCGATGCTGGTGATCCACAAAACATGCTTTGAGAAACAACAAATTAGTTATGGCTTTGTGTCATATTCATCGATCATATTAGGCAGAATTAAACTGATTCATTATGATATAACATTTTTGTTTTATAGCTACTGCTTTTCCATCCAACTTCTCATTTACCCTCTTAAAGTACTTATAAATCAAGGAGAACTCAGAAATACACTATCTACATATTCTTAATATGTTGCCCTAAAACAATGTAGGAGGTGTTGTCAAAGCTGGAATCAGGATCGAGATAGTCTGACAGCAGAGAGAGCGGGAAATAGTACCATCTTATGGTAAAACTGCCACTTACAGGGAAGAAAGATCTGAGAAAAACTAAATTGGTAATTTTCCATTTGGGGCTGTTTCAGAAAGATACTTCCAGTACTTTTTCTTAGAGTTATAGACAATTAAGACACAGTCTCTCAGAATACGTGTTTATAAAATGCAAATAATATGGGAGGCGATACAATTGCTTAAGGTGGATGTATGAACGCATCAAATCAGGTGAAGAAATATCTGTATTATTTGTATTAAATAGCTTTTTGCGTGACCACCTTATTGTTATAGGTACACATACGGAGAGCCTGTCCCTGGTCTGGTGACACTTAGTGTATGCAGAAAATATTTATCACTCCAACGCACCTGCAACAGTAACTATTCATGTGATATCTGTGAAGAATTCAGTCCACAGGTATGTGGAAACCGCTCTCCTCGGGACACTAATACCAAGGTTTTCTCTTCTCATGGATGACAGTAGTGCATACAATACAACAGAGAATTTGAAATACCCATCAGGCAAAATGGAGGAGTAGGGGAAAACTCTAAGATTGTCTGGCAGTATTAGGGGCTTCCTTGAGGGCTAGGCTCAGGGTGCAGAGTGGTATTTATTTGGTCAGTTTGGTAATTTCCTTCCAACAGCAGTCAAAATGCCAGACATAAGGGCACAGAAGGATATGGAAGGATCCAAAGTTGGCTTTTATCAAACAGATAACAGAAAAATATCTGTGGCAGGTATTAAGAATTTGGCTAGTGGGAGAATCAGATGGCAATGCCGTGGAATGTAAACCGCACTGGAGGAGGGAGTGTTAAACCAGTACAGGCTTAAGGCTGAAGAGAGGAAGACTTGGATGGACAATAGATCGCAGGCCCCATGCACATAAGGAAGAAGTGAAATAAGAATAACTAAGGGAAACAGCTGAAAGTAGAATGTGATGTATTTTTATAAGGGACAAAAATTACTGATTTCAGAGGCAGAATGTGTAAAAGTCCAGGGTGTGTCAGTATGCACAGACGCTGGAAGGGTGATGCAGGGCAGGCAAGCCCCCAAATGGGGGTTTAGCCCAAGAGGGTTCTTTCCTTCACCCAGGAAAGAATTCAAGGGCAAGCCAGAGGTGTTAGAGACAAAAACTTTTATTGAAGCGGCAGTGCACGGCAGCAGCAGAGGTACTGCCCCTTGCAGGCCAGGGCCACTCCATCAGCAGTGGGCCCACAGCAGCAGCTCAAAGGGAGTACTGCAGTCATATTTATACTCACTTTTAGTTACATGGAAATTAAGAGGCACATTGTGCAGAAATTTCCAGGAAAAAGGTGGTAACTTCTGGGGTGTCAGGCTGTTGCCATGGAAAAGGGCATGACCTCTGTGTGTTGCCATGGCAACGGTAAACTGACATGGCACACTGATGGGCATGTCTTATGGAAAGCAGCCTCCCCTGCATCCCCGTTTTAGTGAGTTCTCAATTTGGTCCAGTGTGTGAGACCCACTTCCAAAGCTGAGTCTCACCTCTTACCTCAAGGGTATGGAAAAGAACGTTATCAAAGCTGCAGAGAGCAAATGAATGAGAGGCCAGAGTAACCAATATAATAATGAACACCAGGGCAGACACTGATAAACAAGATCCATGGGAGGAATCTAGCTGCCCAAATCTGTAATGTATCAGGGAGACTAGGATTAACTTCTATTTTCAAGTGAGTCGTGACATCTATATAAAAATAAATTAAATATGATTATATTTTATTATGCAATAAAGACTTTCCTATAAAAACATTTAAA
Source organism: Cebus imitator (assembly GCF_001604975.1). Taxonomy (NCBI): domain Eukaryota; kingdom Metazoa; phylum Chordata; class Mammalia; order Primates; family Cebidae; genus Cebus; species Cebus imitator. The sequence goes on along the minus strand of NW_016107784.1, from coordinate 1,623,879 downwards.
TGAAAACAAATCTTTATTAAAACATGTACCCCAACGTTTACTTTGAAAGCTTGTTTATGGCAAGGATTCATCTATTTATTAAATGTATATCTTTCCGTTAATATCCTAGATATTGAGAATATACAGTTAAGAACGTAACAATCCTTGCTGGGTGCAGTGGCCTACACCTGTAATCCCAGCACTTTCAGAGGCTGAGGTGGGAAGACTGCTTGAGCCCAGGAGTTTGAGACCAGCCTGTGTAATATAGTGAGGCCCCCCTGCCTCTATAAAAAGTTAAAAATCAGCCAGGTGTGGTGGCACGTACCCGTTGTTCCAACTACTCGGGAGGCTGAGGTAGGAGGATCCCTTGAGCCTCGGAGGTTGAGGCTGCAGCGAACCGTGATCTTGTCCACTGCACTCTAGCCTGGGTGACAGGGTGAGACTCTGTCTCAAACAAACAAAAAATCCAAACATAGCAATCCTTGGTCAATATTTAGGTAATGGTGGTTACGAACGCCTTCTCAGAATATGTTATGTCTGAGTGAAGTTTTGAGGAGCCTAACTGTTGGCTAAAGTAAGAATGGGAGAAAGAAACTTACCGGCTCCGGAGAGGCTGCGCAGAGGAAGTAGGCGGTTCTAAGCCGCCGCGGCTCCTGTTTCCGGTGGGACCCGCGGACTCGGCGGCAGAGGGAGCGCGGGGCCCGCCGTGTCCCCTGAGCTTTTCCGACGTTGTGCAGACATGGCGGCGGCTGCTCGGAAGGCCGCTGAGTCCCGGCAGCGGGAGCCCCGAGAGCGAAGCCAGCCTGGCTTTCGAAAACATCTGGGCCTACTGGAGAAAAAGAAAGATTGGAAACTTCGTGCAGAGGACTACCGTAAAAAACAATACCTCAGAGCTCTCCGGAAGAAGGCTCTTGAAAAAAAATCCAGATGAATTCTACTACCAAATGACTCGGGTTAAACTCCAGGATGCAGAACATGTTATTCAGCGGACTAGGAAGAAGTAACCCCAGAACAACTAAAGCTGATGAGAACTCAGGATGTCACATATATAGAAATGAAAAGGGTTGCAGAAGCTGAGAAAATGGAAGGACTGAAATCAGAGCTCCATCTGCTGGATTTCCAGGGGAAGCAACAGAACAAGCATGTGTTCTTTTTTGACACCAAAAAGGAAGTTGAACAGTTTGATGTTGCAACTCACCTGCAAACAGCCCCGGAACTAGTCGACAGAGTCTTCAATAGGCCCAGGATAGAGACCTTGCAGAAGGAAAAAGTGAAAGGAGTTATCCATCAGACTGGACTTAAGCTAATAGCAAAAGAAAGACAAAAGCAATTTAACTGCCTGACACCACGGATTGAACGAGAGAAGAAATTGTTCGTTATTGCTCAGAAAATTCAAACACGCAGACTCAGAAAGTGAAGGTGAAGAAAGAAACGGTGAACTCCCCAGCTATTTATAAATTTCAGAGTTGTCGAAAACGTTGACATGTTATAGATAAGTCTTGTCATTCTGCATCAAAAGTCTTTTTCTAGTAACTTCAAATTCCATTAGTCCAAATGGCATGGTTTTCCGGTTTGTAACGGTAACTAAATTGTCAGTCTGACATTAACGTCTTTCTATGGACAACATTAAATCTCCTTACCTTCTGTAATTCTTTTTGGATTGTGAAATTAGTCTTATTTTTAAATATATAATTTTTTTTTTTTTTTTTTNTTTTTTTTACAATTTGAAGTAGGGTCTTTGTCGTCAGGCTGTGATCGTGACTCACTGCAACTTTGAACTCCTGGGCCCAAGTGATCTTCCTGCCTCAGCCTCTCAAGTAGCTGGTACTATAGAGATGTGCCACCATGCCTGAGTAATGTTTAAATTTTCTGTAGAGACCAGGTTTTGCCATGTTGGCCAGGCTGGTTTTGAACGCCTGGGCTCAAGTGATCCTCCCACCTTGGCCTCCCAAAGGTCTGGGATTACAGGCATGAGCCACTATGCCTGGCCTGTAATTTTTTTTATTATGAAACTTACAGGATCTCATTACAGCAGATTTGGAAAATAGATTAATTCATTCCTAATCCCAGTGCTTATTCAATAATAACAAATATTTATTGCATACTTAACTGTGCTAGGAGCTAGAGCTGTGGAGGTGAGCAATTACTGTGAGTAGAGTCTAGTTGATTTCCTCCGTTTTGTAAAGCTGTGCATCACTTTTTGTCCATGTTTTTGTTTTATAGTTAACAATTTGATGTCCTACTTTTAAATTAAATCCTTAGCTCTTTCCCACTTTGTTACATCACAAAATTTTTTTACAGTAATATACGTTGAGTAAACATTAAAATAAATATTATTTTTAATGATTGCAAAAGAAAAAAAAGCTTGTCATCTGAGGAACAGCATATGCAAGAAGATAGAATTATGAAATATCATGGCACGTTTGGAAACTCTATGAAGTTTAATATGGCAGAAATGGGATCAGTTATCAGAAGAGAGGGGAGAAGCCAAACGTTGATAATGAGTAAATCAATGATGATTGAAGAAACATTATGTCATTCTTGGGCTGGGAAAAGATAAGCACCGAAAGGATGGTCAGAACATTTGTTACATTTATTTGTATGACTATGAAAAATTCTCATAAATTGACAGCTAACTTTTTAAGTAGCAAATTGGAAGACCCAAAAATTCTCTTCCTTTCTCTTCAGGCAAACAGTGAAGGATATTTCACACAACCCTTAAAAACTAAAATATTTCAGCTGAAACAAAAAGCATATGACATGAAAATAGAAGTGGAAGCCAAGGTCAAAGAGGAGGGAACTGGTTTGTATTATTTTTAAATATTTATTAATGTGATACCCATTTATCAAACTTTCATGTAAAGCACTTTATAGTTTCTGGAGGTTATGAAAATAACATGGTGCCTGCCTTCAAGGAATTATGCATCGAAACACAGAAATTAAGTGTGTGTATGTGCACACATAGCCACAATAAGATTTCTGCAAGAAATGCAAAATTGAGGGCCAAGTGAATATGAAGAGTGGTAATTAATTCTAGTATACCTTCTAGAGCCCAAAGAAAACCTTATAGATAAAATAGCATTTCAGCTGATTTATATAGGTAGGTAATATTTTGAAAGATTAATGATGGACAGGGAAAATGTGATAAGCATCAAAAACTGTGTTTGATCTCAGAAGAATCTTAAAATGTAGGCTGGTGCTAAGGTGTGAAGAAAAGCAAATCATACACTAAAGAGTTTAAATTTATTCTGAAAAGCTTAGATATCTTTCAATGTATTTGAGAAGAATAATCTGAATAAATTGATGTTCTTAAAAAGTAAGTCTAGCAGACCTGAAGAGGATAGGCTAGATGAAAAAATGCGCTACAATGTGGTACGTCAGAAGATTAATAAAGGTGGCCCCAAAAATTCTAAATTTGGGGCCTGGGAAATGGAAATGCCATTAACCAGAATAATGAGTTGATGAAAAAGAACTATTGTGATGAGACGTGTTAAAGATAATTAACTGTAATTTGGAATATCAAAATGCAAGGGTATGTATTTAGCTGATAATTTTAAAAGAGGGCCAGAGTTAAATTAAGACCAGAGGTGTAAATCTAAATCCATTCTCATTGTGTCTATGTCTTTTTAAGAGTAAGTGCAAATACTCTGAAAGTGAGCTCATTTAGCACTGCTAAATTTAGGATAGAGACAGGACAAAGAGTTATCCAAGGACAGAAACAACTGAATTTTGGAGACAGAAAGTAACAAATAAATCAGCATAATTAAATAAGTATCATAGAGCTGGGGCAAAAAAAAAAAAAAAAGGATAATTGTTTAGAAGCCACTGGAAGGAAGAGTTTCAGTGATACTTAGTGTGGAGTACTACTGAGAGTTCATCCATGGTGAAGTCTGAGATGAGAATTCAATATGCAGGGCAAGTAAGGGATCTTTTAAGAGTTTGATGGCACTGTGTTTTTGATGAGAACAAAATGCAGAGTATGCATCATGGAATGGAAAAGCACCAGATGTCCACCATCCTTTGGATAGGCGATGCAGTGAAATGACAGGTCTTTCTGGAAACAAAATTTGTATTAGAAATTCAAGCACATTTTAGGCCAGTGTGATTGTGAAGAATCCAACCATGTACAGAAAGTTGTGGAGGGAGAGCAGGGATGTGAGAGAGGGGGAAACCAAGATGGAGCAAGATCATAGAGGAGATGAGAAAATCAGTAACGTGGGTGGAAAACCAGAGGAATGAGGGATTATGGGTACCAGTACTGTTTCATGTGCAGGTGAGGCTAATGTCAGGTTGCTATTCAAATAGCTTGTAAGTGTGGGAAACTCTGGGAAGAATAAAGAAAAGAGAATGTGGATGGTATTTTTCTCTGATGACGTGAGGCTGGGGAGGAAGTAGGAGGAGAATTTTTAATACACAGAATGGTTCAACTTCATTTCTCTTTCAGGGCTGGAATTAACTGGGTATGGATCATGTGGAATCACAAATAACTTAAGCACACTGAAATTTACTAAAGCAAATTCAAAGTACAGACATGGACTCCCCTGGTATGGACAGGTAAAAAAAAATATTTTTAACATGATCACAGTTTAGGGCACGAGGTTTTTAAGAAAATAAGTTTTAAATCACAAAATCAAAATTTACTTTAAAAATAATATATCAAATAGAAAAAAGTACAGCAAATTATAATTTTAAAAGCAAATATAATTGCAAAATTCAGAATAACAAAGCATGTTTTATTAACTTCCTCACATACCTCTGTTATACATTTGTGTAGTTCAGCTGCATACTCTTTGATTGTCTCTTTATAAACAATGATTTTATAACATAATTTTTACAGGAAGAATTCAAACACATTCATCTAGATGATTGAATGTTTTATTACTGGTACTTTTTAAAGCAGTTTTCGTTTTAAAGTTTAAAACAGATCTCAATATTGGTACATTTTAGAGCCAATCATTTAGTAAACTCTCAATTTTCTTTCATATAAGAGATGTAAGATTTCTAGGTATTTTAAATTATCTTTTGTAATAACTAATCTTTGAATTAACAATTCATGAGCAAATGCTTCAGGTTATATTTTGAATTGTATATCTGATATTTTATATTGGATTTTATATTTTCTTCATTTATCCTAGTATTTCATGTCAAATTATCAAGAAATTAATAAGTATACAGATATAGATTCATATAGCCATTTCAGGTAGAGAGAAGATCATGAGAAGAACTGATTACTTGAAGGATGAGTATGACATGGCCAGAAATGTCAGATAAAAGGGAGAATGCCAAAGGCTCTAGGTGTGAAACAGTTTTTCAAGAGCAAAGAACTAAAAAGCAGCCAGTGTAATGACCGCTAAGGTTAAAAACATGACCTAATTGACTGAATAACTGCAGGCAAGCAAGAACAGTTATTAAGGCCTTTTAAGATATGGTAAGAATTTTGGATTGAGAAGTGACTGATGGTTTTAAGAAAGACAGTAACATGATCAGGTTAGCTCAGGCTGTATAGAATGGTTCAGACAAGAATGAAGAATAAATAGAAAGTTACTGGAAACCAGATGGGAAAAAATATTGTGGTTTAACTAGAATGGTAGGAACAGATTTGGAGAGAGGTAGATAGAGTTAACATGTATTGATGGGAGATGTGGAGAAGAGATAGCACTTGACAATAAGTCGGAAATAAGCGGCGAAGGAGGAAAATGACTCATTTAAAAAACCCAACTCCTCAGTATTCCTGCATCAATTATCCAACAGATGGATAAGCCATATACCAAAAGAGAGAACACTGGAGATGGAGAAAGTTTGAGATGATAGTGTGATGATCCCACTTTTGGATATTCTCAATTTGAGTGCCCATGAGCTATCCAAGAAAACAATTCAAGATTTTGAGATTTATCACATAACAGGATGATTATAGTCAGCAATAATATGTTGTATATTTCAAGATAATAAATAAATTACAAATGTCTCATCTGAAAAAATGATAAGTGAGGTGATATATATTAGTCTATTTAATCGTTCCACATTGTATATATATATATCAAAACATCACATCGTGCCCCAGAAATGTATATAATTATGATTTGTGAATTTAGAATAATAATAGAAAATAAACTGCCATTTATCTTTCAAAATAATTTTTAAGAAGTAGTATTAAAAAGAAAAACCAAAGTATAGAGCTCAGAAAACAAGTTTTGTTTTCAGATTCTAAGACTGCCGGTAAATAACAGGGAGTGACCTGGAGGTAAACATGACGGAGTGGAAGACGTTATTGCCATATGACGCTTTAACCGGCTATGACTTTTATATTTCTAGGTTCTTCTAGTCAATGAAAAGCATCAGCCAATCCCCAACAAAACTATATTTGTTAGTGTGGAGGAAGCTAGATACCATTCCAGTGCACCTACTGATGAGCATGGTTTAGTGAACATTTCCCTTGACACCACCAACTGCACATCACCTTTTATGACAGTTTCAGTAAGTGGAAAGGGGCATCTGGGATCAAACAGAGATGACTGTGGTTAGAATTAAAGATATTTGAGAAGCATGTGAACTCCAGGAATTAAAAAAAAAAAAAAGCGATAACGAGTAAAATGTAAATTAAGCCATGTGGAGACCTAAATGATAAAAAACAGAAAATCTGTCAGAAATCTTTTACTTGTATGTAAACTCTCTTGACAATATGATTTAGCTTCAAGAGACATTGAATATATCATCTTGGTATTCCTTTGAAAAATTGAATATTTTTATGATTCTAGTACAAGTTAGATCTTGCTTGGTTTCTTTGTCATACTACTATTTTCTTTATGTTAGAGTTTATCTACTAGTTTTTGGCTATGATTTCGGAGGGCACAGAGAGCAGACTGTAAGGACCCGTGATTGGACACTATTCAGGGAAGAGCACAACTGATGTTATGCTATGAGGATTTTTCAGTGTAGATAAAGCAACCCTCTCAGATCCAAGTTTGAGTCTCGGCCTTTTAAGACTTTGTCAGCTATTCTTTCCCTTTTTTCTGGCACTGTAAAGAAGACAAAGGATATGGTCCCACACACATTGTGAGAAGTCACTGAATATTTGTTGCTTTAATTTTATCACTGCTTTGTATTATGACATCGTTTAAGACAATTTGTGGAGGCAGAGGACTAAGGATAGTGAAATGGATGGCTTTAGGACACTCAGTAGATTAACTGCACTAGCAAAGTCTAGTATTGCAGGTGGAGACATTTCATAAGCAACTGACTGGTAAATCACTACAAGAAGAAAATAAAATCTCTCATCCTACCTCCAACAGATTTGCCAAATAAATGTATGTTGTAGATTAAGTTGTGCCTGAAAACTTGTAATCACAAAAAAATCACAAGTACCCAATACAAACTTGTGATATTTATTCAGCAGCTCAAGTGATTATTATTTGGGGCTACCAAAATTCATTTTTCTCATGAATTTAGGACATTGGGGGAAGGGAGAAGACATATTACTTCCAAGATCTCTTCCAGATCAGAATTTCCCTGAGCCTGTGAATCTCAATAGGATTGATACTACCGTAGATACTGTCCCTCAGACTCTTATTTTTTAAATATGTTGAGAGGTACATCTCATAAAGAAAAGCCTCGGGAACAGAGAAACAGGGAGAGGTACTTCAATAAGTCTTGAAATTAGATGGTGAGTCAATAAACTGGTGATCTTCAGGCAGGCTCTCCCAGACCCTGGTTCATCGACTCTCATTTTTTTTGTAGGGCTGTCACAATTCTCATCATCAGAGATTTCCATTTCTTCCTCGCGGCGGATGCCCATGAGCTGCTCACTTTGAGCATTCCGGAGCTGCTCACTTTGAGCATTCCGGAGCCCCTCAGAATGCTTTCGCCAAATTATGTTCTTGCGCTGGGCTTTCGAGAAATGGTCCCAAGCTTTTTGTCTGGCAGAAGCGTTGAAAACGGCCACAATCTGCTCAAATTGAGTGAGAAACCCAGTTAAGGCATTTTTAAAATTCTCCTTGGCTTCCTCCATCTCTTGCTCATGGGTGGCTTTTTCATTCATTAGCCGGCGGACGTGGCTGTTGGCTGACTGCACCATGGAAGAACTGGTTTGCAGAGCGCCGATCCCCCTCGTTCAATCCAGGAAAGTAGCACTGTGATAGCCTCTGAAAACTTGCTATCATCTTTCAGCTTTTCGGCCAGCAGAGCGGCTTCGTGCTCCGAGTAGCGCATTGCGTCGGGCGCGGACGGCGGCCGGAGCCGGTCCTCCTCCAGCCTGCGCCGGAGCAGCTCCTCCCGGGCACGCATCCTCTGCTTGCATTCCCACTCATAGAAGTCGTCTCTGGCCTGGACAAAGTCCACATGAAGGCGGCCTGACTCCTTTGTATCGGTGCTAGACCATAATCGCATCCTGTAACCAGAAAGGTAAATGGCTTTATCAACCATGAATTCCTCTGCAAAGCGAATGTGACAAAAATTCTTCTCGCTTTTCCGAATTGCTGTAATATCACCGCACTGTTCAAAGACTTCTTGAATAATTTCTTCAGTAGCATTTTCTGGTAATCCTCCGACAAATACAGTCTTACACACAGGAGGTCGTTCTCTTGTGGAAGGATGTGGACGATTTGGATTTTGAGGAAAAAGAGTACAACTTTTGCAGTGGAATATTTCTTTGACAACAGCCACTTCTGTTGGTGGTGGGGGAGGTACCAGCCCAAGGCCTGGTATCATTGGGTTAATGGGGGTGATTCCAGTCATCATGTTGAGGCTTGGATCAAAGTCTGGGACACAGATTGAGTCATATTTTCCTGGTCAGCTTCCTGTCTCTCCCCCAGCAAAACCTTCCAGGGTTCTCCCTTCTCTTCCAACTTCCCCTTCCTTATCAGCCCACTTTTGAATCAATTTAAAACATTTTCTACTTTCCTTTTTGATTTCTTCTTTGGACTATGAATTATTCAGAAGTGTGTTATTTAGTTTCTAAATGGGAGACATTTTAGAGATCTTTCTGTTACTGATTTCTGATTTAATGCCATTATGATTGTATGACTTTACTTCTTTTAAATTTATGGAGACATTTTATAGCTCAGAAAATATGGTCTATCTTGGTAAATGTTACAATATGTATTCTGCTGCTGTTAAGTGTTCTCTGAATGTCACTGAGATCAACTGGGTTAATAGAATTTCTCTATCTTAGATCACACTTTTCTTCTGTATTTCCTTGAATCATAAATATCATATTAATTTCTGTTATCCTGGGAAGAATATTTAACATTTCATAGAAAGATAAGTAAAAATTTTTTTTAACAAAAGTTAAGTACAGCTGGCCTATTTACTTGTTACCTGTTGTCCCCACATTAAATCTCGTAAGGAAATAATAGACTTCTTTTTGTTAGTTTGTTTTAAAATTTAAAACAAAATTGAATATTTATGAGCTATCATTTGACTGAAGCAACTTTTATTAACAGAGCTCATTTAGAAAGATCAAAACACCCGTACCTCCAGGGTCAGTTAATATATCCAGGAAAAAGTGAAGAATATATATTTAAGATTTGGCATATGTTTTATATTTTAACTCTGAAACATCGTTTCTTGTATTAGCACTTGGCACACAGTGAGTAGATAATAAATATTTTTAAATGAATTCATAAATCAAGGATAAGTTATCTCTTGGTTTACAATTTACCAGAGCCAAATTGTGAAAAAAAGTCCATCAGAATCATATCCAAAGGGAGTATACATTCCTGTCGTAATGCATCTCTGTAACAGGAATTTTGGATAACAGTGTTAATAAAGCATGCTCTATGCCCTCCAGATTCCCACAGACAAGTAGAGATAACGGGGTGCTACCTAAAGACTGACAAGTTATAACAAATCCCATTTCTTCTAAATGCTCTTACTAGAAGAGCTAAATAAAACCCTAGAGTTTTCCATACACTTTATTTTATGTGAAAGTTGATACCTAAAAAAGTATCTCAACTTGCTCAACTTAGTAGAAGCCTACGCCAAGAAGACTCTCCTCTCAGTCACTATGTTTCTCTAGCTCCCCTTTGCCTCTTTATTTAAGTAGTTCAATGCAGCATCAAGCAAAACTTATACCCTAATATCCTGTACATGTTTTCAAATAAAAATTGATTTTTAATTAGTCACCTAACTCAATTATTTACAACTTTTCCTTTAAATAGTCATGTAAAGTTTGATTAAAATACCCTTTTAATTAATCATGAATTTGTTTGATTTCAAAATATGAATGTTTGTCTGTAATTTTTTTGAGCTCCAGATTAGCCTCTAAATAAATTTCCTGTAACTCTGCATCTAGATGAAAACTTTTTTTTTTCATAGACTTTCTCCCAGTCTTTTTGAGCCAACAAGAGGCTTCTAAGGTCATGATAAGGGTGTAAAACCCACACCCTGCATCCCCGCTCACCGTAGGTTCTTCTTAGGTCTATAACATCTCTTAGGCCTATATAATCTCTTACTGGTTGTTTTCTTTCTGCTTGAAATAAAGCATAAAATTTAAATACAGTCATTCAAATATGAAACATTGACTCTAAATTTCCATTTAATCCTTGATTTTATGTTATTGAACATCATATTGATTTTTTTAGAGCAGGTTAGGTTGTCTCTCATAACATATGAAAAATAAACTGCCTCACAAAGCAGTGTCTTCAAAGTTTGTTTCTGCAGTTGAGTTTAGATCCTGTATGGACTGAATACTGAGGTGGTGGGTGGGGAGAAGTGTCTCTCTCTCTTACGTGTGTGTGTGAGACAGAGTTTCACTCTTGTTGCCCATGCTGGCGTGCAATGGTGCGATCTCAGCTCACCTCAGTGTATGCCTCTTGGGTTCAAGTGCGTCTCCTGCCTCAGCCTCCCACATAGCTGGGATTACAGGCATGCACCACCACACCCAGCTAATTTTGTATGTTTAGTAGAGGCAAGGTTTCACCATGTTGGTTAGGCTGGTCTCAAACTCCTGACCTCAGGTGATCCACCAATGTCAGCCTTCCAAGGTGCTGGGATTACAGGCCTGAGACACCGCACCCGGCCGAAGTGGCTCTCTTTTTAAGAAAAAATATACTTCATTTTATTTAATGACAGCTATGTAAATGGTTGTTTTGACTTTGTCTTTGAGATTTAGGAAACTCAATGAAGATCTTAAGTACTCTAGTGTAATAACCATTTATTGCAGCTTCCTAATAAAATTAACTCCTGCCTATGTCTAACCCTGCTCCAGAATTCCACGTTTATTTGGCTTTCATCTTACTATTTCAGATTTATTTTGACTTTGCTGTTTCTCTGTATTTTCATGAAAGCTGTCTTCAAATCTTTCATATATATAGTAAGGGTGCAATTTCTAGAGAATAATTTTATGCTACAAAGATCAAACAGAACATTTATGAAAAAACTCAAGGGGAATGTTACATAAACACTAAGTAGTTCACACAGAGGACAGCCACTAAGATGAACACACAGAATTCTATTCTAAAAATCAAAGGCTCGCAAGGCTTTGTATGTGATCTGTGTCTGTCTCCCTGCTGTATTATAAGCGGCCTGAAGGAAAAGACTGTGTTGCATTGTTTGTATTGCCCTTACATACACAAGAATTATAACCAAGTGT
>NW_016107784.1:1607601-1610018 GCF_001604975.1 Cebus imitator | reverse complement strand
TGCATCTTGAAGATAAATAATTATTGATTTATTTTTCATATATGTCTTATGATAAGCTATTCCAAACTGCTGTATTAATTCGGCAGACCACAAAGCTGGATTGTCATAGTGAAATTTAGCAACCTAATTTAGCTAAACATACTGATATTTTATTCCCGTACAAATCAGTTTTCAGTCCAAGAATCAAGGAAGTTACCTGATGCTACAACTATATAACCCAGATTCTTCTCAAGAAACGTCTATAGCCACAGAAGGAATTAATAGATTCACTTACCAATTAATTTTTTTGACCAAAGATAAATCAAATCTTTGGGAAAATTCTGTACATTTTCTGTTGTTTTTTATTCACCATTTTTTGAATTGTCTGAACCGATTAACTCTTAGGCTGTATGTTAGATATTTAACTTTTTAAATAGACCAGTAAATCCCCAATCACGATGAACAGTCCCACACTGCTTTAGAATTTCAGATGGCTGAGACTGCCAACCGGAGGAGATGCCTGTTGGCTGGTCCCAGGGGTGGAATGTGATTTTCACATCACTGTGCAAACTACACACAGTCATCCAGTCATCACAAAAACACAGCACAGAGATAGGTCAGTGATAGCAAGGGATGCATCTTTCTTGTATGTGTGTTTTCAGTTCTACTCAGAGTTCTATTTCTATATGATTAAAGTCAATTCATATTTCACCAGTTATACAAGGAATGGAAAACCTGAGTTAACTGGAATCAAATTTCCAGGTTTTCCAGAAACACTGAATTGGTAGTTCCTAAGCTGTTCACCTCTTAATTCTGCTCTGAGATGAATAAAGAGAAAGGAAGTATAGAAAAGCCTACTCTTACTCTGGAGTAGAAGAAGGGTTGCTTACTGTAATAATTATAAAAGTGTCTGCTTTAATCATGTCCTCTTTACAGGTAAATTTGAGATTCTCCTCAGCTCAGAGCCTGCCAGCCTCAGACAACCGCCTGAAGGTGACAGCCACCCCCTTCTCCCTCTGTGCCCTCTGTGCTGTAGACCAGAGTGTGCTGCTAATGAAGCCTGAAGCTGAACTCTCACCTCAATCTGTGAGTCCCATTTCAACCTTGGGGATTATGAAATGCTCACATGATAAGATCATTTTTGGAAGTTAGAAGTTCCAAAAATGTTTGCAAAACACAAGTTCTTCGGTGTGACAGGCATAGTGTAATTCCACAACAAGCATAAATTGCATGAAGTAATTTACATATCTTATCTCATTGTATTCTCTGTTATATTCTCATGGAGGGAGCAATCTTGTTTGCCAAAACAACCTTCATGCCTGGCACAGAATCTTTTGATTTTTTAACTTTTGAGTTCTGGGGTACATATGCCGGACGTACAGGCTTGTTACATAGGTGAACGTTTGCCATGGCTGGAAGTTTGCTGCACAGATCAATCCATCAACTAGGTATTAAGCCCAGCATCTATTAGCCGTTCTTCCTCTGCTCTCCCTCCCTCTGCCCCTGCCCCAACAGGCCCCAGCGTGTGTTGTTGCCTGCCATGTGTCCACGTGTTCTCAGCATTCAGCTCCCTCTTATAAGTGAGAACATTCAGTGTTTGATTTTCTATTTCTGCATTAGTTTGCCAAGGATAATGGCTTCCAGGTCCACCTATGTCCCTACAAAGGACATGATCTCATTTTTTATGGCTGCATAGTATTCCATGGAGTATATATACCTCATTTTCTTTATCCAGTCTATCACTGATGGGTATTTAGGTTGATTCCATGTCTTCTCTATTATAAATAGTGATGCAATGAACATTTATAATAGAATGATTTCTATTCCTTTGGGTATATACCCAGTAATGAGATGATGGGTCAAGTGGTATTTCTGCTTCTAGGTCTTGGAGGAATCACCACACTGTCTTCTGTTGAACTAATTTGCGCTCCCACCAACGTTGTAAAAGTGTGCCTTTTTCTCCCCAACCTCACCAGCATCTGTTGTTACTTGACTTTTTAATAATCGCCATTCTGGCTGGTGTGAGATGGTGTTTCATTGTGGTTTTGATTTGCATTTCTCTAATGATCAGTAGGATTGAGCTGTTTGTCATAAGTTTGTTGGCTGCATGAATATCTTCTTTGAGAATTGTCTGCACATGTCCTTTGCCCACTTTTTAAGGGGGTTGCTTTTTTCTTGTAAGTTTGTTTAAGTTCCTTGTAGATGCTGGATGTTTGATCTTTGTCAAATGAATAGATTGCAAATATCTTCTCTCATGCTGTAGGTTGTCTGTTCACTCTGATGATAGTTTCTTTGGCTGTGAAGAAGCTCTTTCGTTTAATGAAGTCTTATTTGTCAATTTTTTGTTGTTGCTGCTTTTGGAGATTTTGCCATAAAATCTTTGCTCATGCCTATGTCCTAAATGGTACTGCCTAGATTTTCTTCTAGGGTTTTTATAG
>NW_016107784.1:1592754-1604671 GCF_001604975.1 Cebus imitator | reverse complement strand
ATCTTATGTGCATCAGATTATCAACACATTTTTAATGAGTAAATGAATAATAATTATTTTAAATGGGTATTACTACTTTAATATTATGAATGAAGAAAACACAACTACAATATGTTAAAAATAAGGTTAGCCATTCCACAGAAAAGTGAACAAAATAACAAGCTGGGTTAAATTGTTCCAATAATAAACATTCCCTGAGCATGTGACCTTATTCCACTTGAGAAATAAGGCAGCTATAAGATATTGATGATAAAAGCAATACATTTTAAAGGAGGAATTTGATTCTAATTTCTTTTCTTTTAAGTCCACTTCCCAACCCACCACTAATATAACTTCAAGTAATTATGCAAAAATTTTATGCTTTTCTGAAAATCCAGGCACTGACTCACTGGTTTTAAGTGTGGACAAAAGAGAATTTCCAATCTTGTCTTTAAAAATGTCTCTTGCAATGAAGCACTTTCAGAACAGCTGTATATTTTACGGGCTTCATGGTTCACTTATTTACTTAAGAAATACTTATTGCATCTTGACTATGAGATGGACATTATTTTGAGAGCAGGATTACTAAGGAAACGTAAAAATTCCAGATTTTTATAAATACTATAAAAAGAATAAACAGAGTATTGATATCAATAATAAAGGTGGTAAGAAATTTTTGAAATAGTTGAGTTGAGCAATTTAAAAATTTTTACATTGGAGAATAGTGGAGATTCCAAAGCAGACTAACCAATAAATGGAAGCAGCATGCCAAAGGTTTTGAGTCAGAGTGAATTTGGAGTGTACTGAAAAGGAAAAGGTAACCACCTAATACGTAGCAGTGAGAGGGGAGGATGCTAGAGGCTGCAGGTAGGATGGAAAACGGGGAAGGTCATGGCAAGCTCTGTTTACGTGGTGTGGAATTTGGAGTTGATAGTAAGTGCAATGGCGAATCAATGAGGAAATGTATGCAGGAGAGTGGACAATTGAGACGAATCCATTGAAAAGATCATGTTTGCTGCTGAAAGTACGTGAGCAAGAATGAAAGCACAAGAACAGCTGAGAAGTTGTTACTACAGTAGCACAGATGACAGGTGGCAGAAGCCAGATCAGAAGGTCTGCACGTGTGTTCAATGGCCTGAACACTGTATACCTGAGCAGGTGGCCTTACACAAGGCTCTGGGCAAGAGCAAAATGGAATTGAATTATTTCTCCATTGTCTCTGCACCTCAATTTTTCTTAAGCTAAACTTGGTCCTAACATAGTAGACTAAAAAGAAAACTTGGTACAGCCTTAGCGACATGAAATGGAAAAAGGAAGTGAAACAAGTATTTACAGGGATTGTTTTAGGTGGGGGGCTGTGAGTGGCTTTTATTGTTTCATTACATGTCTCTGTGATGTCCACATTTTCTATGTTCTTTTAAAAGTAGGCATTTTTTTCTGGGAAATAGAGACAGTTTTATTTTTACTCAACCAAAATGAATTTTGAGATATTGACTGATTCATTTCAGCTCTCTAGATATTACTTTCTTTTGCACAACAAAAAGAATTAGGATCCATGACCTTTGATATCACTCCATGAGTGTCTGTGTTGCTTTTCATCATGTAAGCATGGGAGTGTTAAATAAACACCATAATCTTTTAAATCCCCTCTGGGACATTATCACTTTTTTTTTTTCAAGTTAAGCAGGCATTTTAAATTTTTAAAAATTTTTTAAAATTGTACTTTAGATTCTGGGGTACATAGGCAGATCATGCAGGATTGTTACATAGGTACACACACGGCAATGTGGTTTGCTGCCTCCATCCCCCTGTCACCTATATCTGGCATTTCTTCTTCCCATGGTATCCCTCCCCAACCTCCTCACGCCCTGCTGTCCCTCCCTTAACCCCCACCCAACAGACCCCAGTGTGTGATGCTCCCCTCCCTGTGTCCATGTGTTCTCATTATTAACACCCACCTATGAGTGAGAACATGCAGTGTTTGATTATCACATTTAAAAATTTGTTCAAAAGAAAAAGATTTTCTTTGTTCTCTCAATGTTGCAGGTCTATAATTTGCTACCAATAAAGAGTTCTTCACATACCTTTAGAGTTAGAAGTCCTGGCGTTGACTATGGTGAAGATTGTCTCAATGCAAAAGGCATAACTCATGAGGGAACACTTTACGTAACAGAGCGGGTCCTGGATTGGTATGAACTTTACAGTATCTTCATGGTAATTCCTTTTCCTAAAAACATAACAAAAGTGGATCTCTACGCCTCTGTTAAGGTGGAGAAACAACGGGTTCTAAGCTCTAGGATTTTTAATTTCCTCCCTCCATCAAAGCGATAAGTAACAGAACAATATGGAAATCTCAGAGACAGAGAACTTTGTGGACACAGATGTGCACACATGAATTTCTCTACCACTTTAAACAGCAAGTGGTTTACTTTTAGGCTGCAAACCTTAACCAAATGGATCCCAAAGCTACTTACTACCATCATATTGCCCTCTCAGTGACTTGGGGATTCCAATATGTGAGAAAACCAAAACAAAATATTTTCCACAATGTATCTGACACCCTTAGAAAGGCAAGCACCATGTTGGTGACCATCATTTCCGCATTTGCACAAAAAACACTTGTTGAACGAATTCAGGATTGAATACATAAAGTGCAAAACTTTGCCTCACAGGGCAGTAAAATTCCAGGAAAACTTAAAGTTGTCTTTCATTAAAAAAAGATTAACAAAACTTGTATTAGAAATGTTAGAATGTCTTAAAAATGTAATTCTTTAGTATTAACTATAACTGAGGAGAATTATCCAGGTTGTGAAATTAAATCGTATCACTATCAAACAGCACTAAGAACTTTTATCATCCGTTCAGGAAGATAAATCATTCATCTGATAAAGGTCTACAGCTTAGCTGAAGGCAATTTAAATCTCTCTCTTCTGGACCTTCCAGAAACGTAAATGCGGTGGTAGAAGGACGGAAAAAACACTTCTTAGTTTATTAACTAGCTGTTTCATCTTTGAACATTTATTTCTGGTTTATTTCTTTCTGTTGTGTATCACAACCCCCACTGACAACTATGCTCAAGAGTCCCACAGTTTCCCAAATACTCTGAGATAAAATAGCAAATAATATTTACCTGTGACTAATACTGAAGAAGAGGGAAGATGGAAACAGGTGGACTCTAGACAACTGGGGGCATCTGGATGGGGGTTTTAGACGCAGACATCTGAGACAATTAAAAGAAACTGAGAAAAAAGAGGAAAGGTCCACAGGAATGAGTGGAGTGTAGACATTCTGGAAAAGCCTATCTTCTGATTGATAAAACATAAACAAAACAGAGTTTACTAAGACTGTAAAGAGCGACCTCCAATATGCAACCCTTCAATTTAAAATAACAAGAAACAAGCAAAAAATGCTCTCTTGTAAGAAAGCCATAAGGAGAGCTCTGTGTATGCATACATAGACACGGACACCTGTTTCATGGAGAAAAAAAGAGAAGGAAACATCTAAGTCTAAGATACTCAGTTTTATGAAGGCAAAAAAAGTAATTAAGGAGTATTAGAGTATACCAGACAATATTTAGCAATAAGAATCAGAAATGGGTTTGAATTCCAAATCCTATTCACATACTAGCTGAATGAACTTGACCCTCTATGACTTTTTATAAAAAGTTCTCCTCATTATGTGTAATTCTCAAATTTATAAATAGCTCTCCTCATTATGTGTAATTTTCATGATGTGCCTATGAACTATATATAAAATAGTGAAAGTACAGTACAAAGTCAATCAATTATTTAGTCTCAAGAGTGGATTGCCACTATGCTTAACAATTTTTTTTTTCAGTGTGTAGGATTAGATATTTTCACCAACTCAAAAATCCGTAAGTCACATTTGTGTCCACATCAAGAATATCAAGTCGGCTCAAGAAGAGGTAAGGGTGCAATTTATTTGTCTGACAGAATAGAAGAAAAATGGTGCTTTACTGGGTTGGTTTAAGATAAAAAGTTATTTTTCTTTTTTTTTTTCTATTTTGAAAAGTATTTACTTAGTTTAAATAAATTAATTGCAAATAAAATCGAGCTACAATATATAGCCTGAATAGAAATGACTAGAACAAATACAACACAGGACTTGATTTCTTGCATTAGTCACAAAGCATGTGACAATCTAGAAAACTTTAAAATCAATTACATTTCTTTGAAAAAGGGGTAACAGCAGTTACTGATACATCACAACAAATAAACTTATAATACAAGTTTCCTGACATGCATTTCCTGAGTGAACCCAAATGATCATTTTTAAAAACAAGGAAATTTCAACAGTTGAAGTAAAATAAAATAGGTCATGGCTTCTAAGCAACAAGTTTTGTTTTTTTTAAAAAACCAAAAGAAAATTCAGAACAGTGTTATAATAGGATAAAGTAAAGCTATGCTACCATATATAAAACTTTGCTACCGTCAATTAAGTATTATACAACTTTTCAAACTAAAGGAAAACAAATCAAAATATTTAAAAAGACTGTCTAATCTAAAAGTGTACTGGTTTCTACATGTGTCAAAAAATTATGTGATGTGGTGCAACTGTTTATGCTTGTGGTGCCTTTGAAAAAAGGGTGGGAAGGAGGGGAGAGAAGAAACTTGTTTTTCTTCCAGAAGCAAAGGACATACTGGAATTAGAGAACAAAAGGACCATGCAGTGGTCACTCCACACTGCAGTCATTGGTGCTCAGCTGCATCTGCCAAGCAAACATTTACTTGAATCTCACTGTGGCGATCCCTTAGAATTCAAACCCAGAGTTAAGGCTGGTCTGTGAAAAGGGGGCACTCTTGTCATTCAACCCTTTAGATCTCTAGATTTCCTAATGCCTGGATAAAGCGAAATACAGAAAAATTACCTAAGCATTTCTTTTTCTAAAAGCAAATCATGTCACTCTCCTTTCTTGCTAATTTATACTTTTTCTTATGGGAAGGACTTTTTTCTAGAAACAGTGAACAGATGAACCACAGTTTACATCCAAAAAATAAACTTGCCAAATGCTGCTGATACTACAAACAGATTAGTTATCATGGGAGAAAAATAGATAATCTAGATTAAACTGCCTCTTCAAAGGAGCATATAAAATGTTTCTTAGCATTAAGTTTTTGTTATAGTACTACGCTTGAGAGAAACATTAAGAAAAAGTCTTTCCTGGTTATCTTCAATGTGGTTAAAAACAAACACCTTTCACACAATGGTAATTAATATGAATTTGGTCTTACAAATTACAAAGTATTCTAATTTACCAAATTATTTAGACTGGAGTGGGGAGAGAGGCTCTCTGGTCCTTCTTCCTAACTGCAAATCCTAAAGCTAGGTGCTCACTAAGCTACCATTCACACCAAGGGTGTGCTACCATCGTTACCATGCTACTCTGTCAAGAACATTCTAAGGTATTTTCTATAATAAAGATAAATAGAAAAAAGTTAATATACATGTTGCTGTATTTTACAATGTTTGCAACATACTGTAAACTAACGTAGTTTGAACCAACAGTACTCTGTTACACAGAACAATTTCAGCACTGAGGATGGGTGATTCAAAAACACTAAAAGGAAGGCATCAAATTAGACTATGTCTTTTTCTCCTCAAAATATATTTTCAAAACTCAGAATTCAGAAGACTATTGCTTTCAGAAATTCCTTTGCTTGAGTTTCCCAGATTTTTGCTTAGAAATTGCTACTATTTATTATAAATGTTTTTTAAAAATCTTCATCTTAATGCAAATGACCAGAGCAGAAAAACTGTGATGTGGACAAGTTTGAAAACCCAACTCACTTAGCTTATAAATTTATAATGTAGTCTTGGAGGACAATGGTCTGTTAGTCTAGAGGTCCTTGAAAAATAAGTCTGATGTAGCCTTGTTCACCAGCCAACTGATGTGCACAAAATGGACAGGTTGCATGAAAAGTATGAGTACCATGAGGAAGAGGGATCTGGGACCAATAGGCAGTTGTCTTTTCTGAACGCACATGCCCACACGGGCTAAACGCATGGGTTGGAGGGCCGGCGTCCACATAAAATCCAGCTTCACATCCAAGCCACAGAGGAACATAGGGACCGACAGACCCACACATAGGACATTCACGATCTTTTCCGTCACGTTCTTCTTTCTTTCCCCAGTTATGATAGCCATGTACATGGCCACAGTTTAGATATACCCATGGTTGTTTTTCATCTACAGTATCTTTCCTGTTCATACTAGGAAATGCTAGTGTTTTGAACCCTACAGGGCACTGAGGTCGTGCTGCATTGATTTCCTGTCTTAAAGCTTCTAAATGCTTCACTGTAAGAGTGTGGGAAAGGCCTTCTGCAGCACGCCATAGCAATGCTGCACCACAGAGGTCGATTAACGAGCCATCTTGTAACTGATTGGTTTCAATTTCCACCATTTTTCCTCTCTGCTGAGCTGATCTGGTTTCACGCAGGCTAAATACATTTCCACACACTGCTATTTCTCTCCATATTCCAGGCTTGGAGTCTTCTGTGAACCCATTGCGTGGATGCATTACAAGAACGCCGTTAGTGGTTAAGCCATCCATCTGCCCATCTGATGTCTTCCATTTGGCAGCCTTTTCCCCAAGAAAGATGTTTTTTGATGAGTCAAATCCTGCAGCATAAATCCGTGCTGTAAAGGGAGGATTCCGTTCACATATTATTCTACAGGCAAATCGTGATATAGTGCTTTGTACTGTGTATCAGAATTACTTTGACTTCCAGGAACTGTGTCAGTTACTAGAAAATCAATGGGGCTTTCAGTTGACCAGCCAATCTGAAACATATCAGTGTTGCTGTCATGAGTATATTCAACCACCACAGTCTGGGCCCGAGATAAAGTATACGATATGCTATGCTGGTCCTTGTTGCTTATTGCCTTTGCAGCCTGAGGAGCACAAGCAATATGCACGGTGCTGGGCTTCACCCCATTTGCCTTAGGTGAAAACAAAGCAAACCTACTTTTCCTCCTTCCTCTATCGCCATTGGGGAGAGACCCATTATACCCTAGACAATGAGTTCCCCATATTTTACTGGTGCTTTAGATGGATGATTTTCTTGAGCTTGGCTGTCTTTCTCAAATCTTTGTTCACTGGTCAGGAGCTTTGGGACACCTTTGCATTATTTCCGGACAATAGCTGGTGGCCGGGATCCCAGCGCGGCTCCGAGACCCAAGGCGAAAGGGTGAAGTGCTGTGCGCGGGGAGCGCGAGCAGACAGCCCGCGGTTCCGCTGCTGCCCTCCGCGTCTGCCGGCCGAGCCCAGGGAGGGGAAGTTGACCGCAGACCGAGCGCTGAGGAGCCGCAGATGCAGGGAGAGGTGTGAGGGCTACTTTGTGGCGCGCTCCCCGAGGGCTGGGGACCAGCTCCACAGCGCCGCTCGCTCGGCTGGCGCTGCTGCTGCTGCTGCTGGAGGCCGTGGCGGCGACGCCCCCTGACGGTCTGTCCGCCGCACACCGCCTCTGGGTCACTGACACACACTCTCAGGGAGGGGAGGGGACTAGCCGGAAGGCGGGGACTGAGGGAGGGGAAGCGGCAGTGCCACGGCGGGAGGCGGTGTCGCTGCGCCGAGTGGGCTCTTGGGAATTGTAGTTCCCCGGCTGAAGAAAAAAGGGATGCATTGCTGTCCAGCACCCGACCAGGCTCGCTATTTTTCTAAGTATTGCATCTTGAGACTGCAGCAATTTCTTCGTAAGTTAACCTCAAATAATATTTTTTTCTCAAATATAGGATTTTAAGCAATTACTGTTATTTTCTCTTTGACGTCAATATCAACTACCTTTTTGTTTTTGCCTTTAATAGTCTTGGCATTTTACATCTTCCTTATCTATGGTGGATTCAATACCTGAATTAGTCAGAATTAGATTAAATGGCAGTAACAGACAAACTCCTACATCTCAGTGGGTAAGCATATAATAGTTTGATTTTTGCTCATAGAAAATCTGCTTGTAAGTTCAGACACTCTTCAGAACAGCTCCCTGGCAAACAGTGAATCAGAGAGAATCAGTTGCTTTCCTCTGGTGACTCTGCCATCACCAATGTGACTTTCAGGGTCAGACCCATTGGGAAGGAGGTTGCATGTGACTCTTACAGCCAGGAGCAGGAACGGTATACATCACTTCTGCCCATGTTCCTGCTTTAAATGCAAAGCAGGCTGAGAAATGGGAAGGCCCATGTGGATAGTAACGGTCTTTCTCATATCTTCTTCTGGAAATTGAAGTGATTTTTGTAATATTGAACAAAAGAGAGTAATTCAACTTTTGGCAGATATTCTACTACTGCATAGTCTCTTAGTGTGTTTCAAGTATACCTGGAAATGAGGAAAAGTTGAAAAGGGCCTGACTTTCAAAATTCTTTCCTACCGTCATCAGGCCTAGAGAAAGTTTTCTCTGAATGCATGAATGTCTGCTAAATTTACTTTTTAATAAAAAATGAGGATGGAAGTAAAAAGTGTTAAAAAAAAAAAAAAAGTAAAAACAAAAAACAACTACAGCAAATGATTAAAAGGTAGCACCACTTTTAAAGATAAAAGTTTATAATTAGCATGGAAGTTCTGTAATTTAAAAAAAAAAAAAAAAAGTAAACACATTTTAATACAGCAGATTCATTGGCTGGGAAGGCAAGGAGTAATGTTCTAGTTGAAAACAAAGGAGTCATTAAAGATATTTCCTTACCAGAAAAAAATCCTAGAGAATAAATTTTTATTACCCCCATGAATCTCCCTTCCACCTTTGTGTATATTTTTGTGTGGTCCTTTCCTGGGACTGCCTTCCCATTCACCTCTGCTTCCCATGCATCAGTGATCACCTTAGGCTCTGCTTTGGCGAAGTCTCTTCCAGCCTATCTAAAGCGGATTGTCTTTTCATTCTTGACTCCCATTGTCTAAACCACATACTTTACCTTATCCTCTTGCTTATTGTTTATGTCTCCATATTCATTCAATGTTGAAACAAACAAAAAATCATTCCTGAAATCATCTTGATCAGCAAATATCCATTCCTCTTGTTTTATTCTCACTGCAAATGGAAGAGATGTGACCATAATTTCAGTGTAAGAGCAATATTTGGTGTATTAAATTACTCTTTATTCTCCCCTTCACCAGTTGAATAACCATCTTAGACAGAGCTACATTTGCTTCTTTTAATCAGCTTTTATTTTAGATTCAGGAGGTATGTGTACAGTTCATTTACTTTTATTTATAAAGAACAATATATTTAGCTCTAGATTCTATTTGAAGAAAAAATAGGATTAGCCTTTCTATAGGAGAGTTAACAAAATAACAAGCTTGAAGGTTAAATTGTTCCGATAATAAACATTCCCCAAGCATATGACCTTGTTCCACTTGAGAAATAAGGCAGCTATAAGAAACTGATGATAAAAATGAGGTTCACACTGGAGCCTGTGTGTTGTCTTCCTGGATCAGAACCAGAAATTATGTCCCAGATGTTCTATGACGAACCTCAGAGATGGCAAGTGGGAGAGATCGTCCGGAAGTACTTCCCTGAGACCTGGATCTGGAATTTGGTGGTAGTTGAGTAAGTTGTGTGTTGCCTGGAATTTAGTTTAGGAGAGGGTTTGAATCCTTGTGTATGGCTGACGGTATCCTTGATTCCTGATCCTTTTAGCTCTGCTCTGCTCTTTCCTGGTAAATATTGAGGTGTACAGTTCGTTTATCTCATAATAAACAGTGATAATATTTTTCCTAATTTGGTCTACAGATAACTAAAATAGTAGAAATAAGATGCTACCATCCCTCTTAAATAAAGGAAAGGGAAGGGGAGGGGAGGGAGATTGAAAGAAAGAACAAAAGGAAGGCAAGAATGTAAGAAGGAAGAAAGGAAGAAAGTGAGGGAGGGAGGAAGGAAGGGAGGAAAGGAAACACTTAAAGACCTCACTAGGAGCACCAACGCTTAGATCAGGTTTCGCATTTACCAAACTAGTTACTGCGTTATCATGTTCCAGGATCAGCCATAGTTTGTGTTAAAAAAAAAAAAAAAAAAAAAGACTTGCTCACGGTCCTCCTCTCTGCCCCTTCACTAGCTCATCAGGTAGCAGTGAGCTGGCGATGCAAGTCCCTGACACCATCACGGAGTGGAAGGCCAGCGCATTCTGCTTGTCTGGAACCGCAGGGCTTGGCCTCTCTCCTACTGTGTCTCTTCGAGCCTTCCAGCCGTTCTTCCTAGAACTCACCCTCCCGTATTCTGTGGTGCGAGGAGAAGCCTTCACACTCAAAGCCACTGTGTTTAACTACTTGGCCTTTTGCATTCGGGTAAGGGCACTTCTCTGGAAGTGAATAAGAATAGAAGATGGTCACCTTTCATTACCAGGTCTCCTAGGTAACCCAGGAAATCAGAACTGCCTATGACATATCCTAAATTTGGAACAGACCTGATACTAAGAGCAAAGGTACCTGACAGGTCCAAGGTGGTAAGGTTATATTCATTCAGGCTCCTATATCTGTGTATTCCTAAATTCACACATTATGTCCACCTGATTGCTTCACGTTTTTCACTCTGACCAAAGAAAACATCTCTTTCTTCCGTTGGCACAGGGCTAAACCCTAAACACGTATCCTAATTCTTGTCAGTTTTTCAGTTTTCTTATTTCAAACCCTAAACGACAAGGTGTCTGGTAGAGCTGACCATGTTTGCACAGCTTCTCAGCACCTTTGGACTGACAGACATTGTCCCTCCCAGCGTCTTCCCCAGTGTTCGCCCTGTTCTGTGTCTCTTCACAAACTCGTGGTTGGGTGTGGGGGACAGGTCACTGTGCAGCTGGAGGTCTCTTCCGCTTTCCTGGCCATCCCAGTAGAGAAGAATGACGAACCTCACTGTGTCTGTAGAAACGGACGGAAAACCGTGTCCTGGACTGTGACCCCAAAGTCACTGGGTGAGTAGTAACACTATTAGCAAATTCCACTTCACGTGCTGAGATGATTTGTTTTCTGCACTGACCCCAATACATGCTTTTTCTCCTCTTTTAATACTAATCAAGAGGAAGCCAACCACTGGATACAGTGA
The DNA here is from genome assembly GCF_001604975.1 of Cebus imitator. Lineage (NCBI taxonomy): Eukaryota > Metazoa > Chordata > Mammalia > Primates > Cebidae > Cebus > Cebus imitator. The sequence continues at coordinate 1,593,649 of NW_016107784.1, read as the reverse complement.
GGAAACTTAAAAAGAAGAAACTGTTCAATATAGAATCACCGTTTAACTCCTTGAGAACTTTATTCCCCAGGAAAGGTGAATTTCACAGCTACCGCAGAAGCCGTGCGTTCTCAGGAAATGTGTGACAATCAGGTGACTGACGTCCCAAAACACGCACCAAAGGACACTGTAGTCAAGCCCTTACTAGTTGAGGTACGTGAGTTTTCTCTCTGTGAGTCTCAGAGGCCTTATTATTGCATACGGTATTATCTAATATGCATCTGACAGTAACATTTCATTCCCAAGAAAGTGGACAGATCTGCAATCCAGTTTTTCACCAACATTTTCTCCTTTGCTTTCAAGTGTTTACTTTTTCTCCTGTACATTCAGCATCGCTTTACTTTTTTGTTTTTGTTGTCAACATAAAGCCTGAAGGAATAGCCAAGGAGGAAACTTTCAACACGCTGCTCTGCGCATCAGGTAAGTGTAATAAATAGAGAAATTTTTCATGTTAAGTAACTTGCCAGAGTATATAGTGGAATGTCTTTTGGGGACATGCTTTTCCCTGAGAGAGAGAAAAAAGCTCTTACCCTCCTCCAAATCTAAGGACATTTGATGAAAACCGCTGTCCTGATGAAAATCACTTGGAATGAGGCTGAATGTTCTTAGGGGAATAAACAGAAAGCACTTTTTAGGATAAAGTATTATCAAATTTTAAGAATAAGGAAATGAGCATAGAGAATATGAAAGACTTGCTTAGAAGCTTAAAAGCTCTTGCCTAATAATGACTAAGGCTGTTGACCTCAGAACACAGTTCTTTCTAATACATCTCTGTTTCTCAAATGTCTTCCTAAACCGTGTTGAAAATATTGAAATATCTGTGTGACATTAGTATGATTTATTATTCAATTAACAG
>NW_016107784.1:1590977-1591604 GCF_001604975.1 Cebus imitator | reverse complement strand
GTCTCTGCTACTCTGGTCCTTCCACTTGCAGGCTCTCAACAGCTTTCTAACTGGTCTACTGATCATCTCTTCTTCTCCCTCAGCAGGAGGGATCCTTTAAAGAACTGTCAGATTATGTCCCTCCTCTTCTCTAACCCTTTCAGAAATCTTCCATGTCCCCCAAAGTTGAAGTCTCAGTTTGTAATGCCACTCAGAAACCCTTGCTCCCCCATGACTTCACGTCTTCCTAACCTCTCCTTTGCTCACCCCGTGCTGGCCACACTGACCTCCTTCTTCCTATTGGAATACAACCAGCGTGCTTCATCCTCTGGAGTCCTTTTACTGTTTGTTCCTTTTTCCTGGAAGTATCTTCTCCCAGGTTTCAGTAAATCTGGGCTCCCTGACTTACTTAGAGTCTCTGCTCATATAGGAATTTTTATCAATGAGGTTTTCCACAGAGAGCTGCTCCCCACATCCTGCACTTCCTGACCTGCCTTGTTTTACTAGCTCACCACAGAAATATTTACCCTGCTTTAATTTCTGTAAAACACTTACCAACATCTGGCATACTAAATATACTCTTGCTTGTTTATCTTACTCCTCCCCTAAAAATGAAATCTCTGGAAGGCTGGGAAATTTGTTTTGAAA
>NW_016107784.1:1577615-1589885 GCF_001604975.1 Cebus imitator | reverse complement strand
CCCTCCTTTACATGTGTTTGTGTTCTTTCATTAGATACTGGAGTATCTGAAAATGTGTCACTGAATGTTCCTTCAGATGTGGTTGAAGGATCTCCCAGGGCAACATACTCAGTTTTGGGTGAGTCTTTCAGCCCAAGGGAAGCAGCTTTCTAGCTCTATAATTCTAGTGCATGGGCCTCACCAACCATGATTAATGAGGTCTCTGACAAGAGGCACTGAATTGAGAGAAAGCACTAAGTTAGGGGTTATACTATGTTACGGTTGGAAAGGGGGTTGAATAGATATTGTTCTACATGTTATGCCTTGATTACTCTAAAAGGAAAGGGTCACCTCTCTGGGCCCTGATCTTCAAGCACTTTACTAGGTGGTAATGCTTCCTAGTCAACTTGAAAATGGTTGTGGTTGAGTTTTACCAGGCATGTGGAGCATGAGAAAAGACAGATCACCTACCATTCAGTCTCTTCCCTGCTTTCTCCATCCTTGAACCATCTACTTTATTTTCTCACCTTTTGTTTTCCTCCATATTTCTTGTTTTTTTCACTTTTTAGAGTCTTCTCGTCCTTCCCTATACAGGTCATTTGGCCTCTCAGTCAGCTAACAATCTGTTTCCCTAGCCCAATACCAACCATCTCTGATTTCTTTACAACTTTTACTCCATAGGTGATATACTAGGCTCTGTGGTACAAAACCTTCAGAACCTTCTCCAGATGCCCTATGGTTGTGGAGAGCAGAATATGGTCCTTTTTGTTCCCAACATTTATGTTCTGAACTATCTGAGTACAACACGACAGCTGACAGAGGAGATCAAGGCCAAAGCCATCAACTACCTCATCAGTGGTGAGAGATTACCTCAAAAGGAAGACCCTTAATCTCTTAAACATTTCATGGTGAACTAAAATCAACATCTCTTTCATTAAGATTTGATAATCATTGTTGTGAATTTCAATACAATGTCCCAATATACAAGTAGAAAATTCAATAGTATCATCAAGCCTGTGATTGGGGGTTGGGAGAAATTTTAATTAAATATTAGTTACTCTGTTATTCCTAACAGCACTGAGAAAAAAAGCTTAACAATCCTCCAATGTCTTTGCCATTTTGATAAATCTGTGAACGCTTCCTCTTCAGGGTACCAAAGGCAATTGAATTATAGGCACATAGATGGTTCCTACAGCACCTTTGGGGAACATGATGGTAGAAGTGAAGGAAACACTTGGTGAGTTTCTTCTTTCCCTATGCTCTCTCTAGATCCGTGACATTCCAGGATTCTAGAAATAGCTACTCTCTAATATCTGGGGTTTTTGTGGAAAATTGTTAGTCTTTAAATAACACATGTGCTGTATGTATCATTCCTGTTGGGTAATCTCACCATGACATCTCTGAAAGCTTACCTGCTGTGATAACACAGCTGCCAGTGGTGAAATAAGGATCTTCTCAATGGAAATACAAGGCAGAAATGTCATTCTATAAAATGACAGAGGAAGAGGCTTCCACACTCTGCATTAAAGAAGGAGAGAAGGGAGAGGACAGAAGGAGGCTGTGATGCAGGAAAATCAGAACAAGTCATTCTGGAAATGCAGTTTTGATGGTGGGGAGGCCTGGAGGCTCCAACAAATGTTTCATAACAAATAATTTAAAAAGAATCAACTCAGAGAAACCAATAAAGTTGAGAGGTAATAAAGATATTGAGATGTTTGTTGGACTAGAGTATGTTCAGCTCTTAGATACTATTTCCCCATCAATTCCTCCCAGTGATCTTCTCTGCTTAATTGTGAAGAACAATGTCTGGAGGCAGTAGACAAGGTCAGCTGTGGAAGTGAGGTGGTCCTCACGTCTGCGTCTCTGTTTTGCTGACAGGCTCACTGCATTTGTGCTCAAGTCCTTTGCTCAAGCCCGATCGTACATCTTTGTGGATGACTTAGACTTCAGGGATGCCTTCAAGTGGCTCTCAGAGAGACAAAAGGAAAATGGCTGTTTCCAACGCTCTGGATCACTGCTGAATAACGCTATTATGGTGATGCCTTTTCTATTTCTGTTCTGGTCCCTGAAGATAATGATATGTGGGAGGAAATGATGTCTGAATTGAGTCCTCCAGTCTTAGTGACATAGATTTCAGGAAGAATGGTGGACTCTAAATCTCCTGAAATCTAGCAGTACCTTAGCAGTTTTACATTAAATGAAAATGGTGTTCACAAAAACTCCAAAGCCAAACACATTATAAAAAGTGAGGGCCCGGCATGGTGGTTCAAGCCTGTAATCCCAGCACTTTGGGAGGCTGAGGCGGGCAGATCACGAGGTCAAGAGATCGAGACTATCCTGGCCAACATGGTGAAACCCGTCTCTACTAAAAATACAAAAATTAGCTGGGCATGGTGGCGTGCACCTGTAGTCTCAGCTACTCGGGAGGCTGAGGCAGGAGAATTGCTTGAACCCAGGAGGCGGAGGCTGCAGTGAGCCAGGATCGTGCCACTGCAGTCTAGCCTGGTGCCTGGCGACAGAGTGAGTCTCTGTTTCAAAAAAAAAAAAAAGTAAGAATTTTAGGGTAGAGGAGGAAGAGCAGAAAATCAACTCAAGAATTTTAGGGTAGGGGAGGAAGAGGAGAAAATCAACATTCTAGCACAAGACACAAAACCATCTAGTGAAGATGTCAAAGGGAAAGGAAGTTTTAGCAGGTGCTGCCTCATGACTGTTGAAGTGTTTGAGTCTCTCTGCCTCTGATGCCTACAGGGTGGGGTGGACGATGAGGTGACACTCTCTGCCTACATCACCATTGCTCTGCTGGAGATGAGACTGCCTGCCACGCTATGTTCACACCCTCCCCTGTACTACCTTCACACGTGTAAAGAACAAAATTGTGGTATGATGGATCCCTGAGGGAAATTAATTGTGATTTTTGTGGAATTTAATTTTGGCATATTTCACTGGAATGTAAAGGACCAGATCCTTTCGGAAGCAGCAGAGGAAACTCCTCTCTGGTCAGAACTGTGAGGTTACACAGGCACATTAGGGTTTTTGATCTACAGTTAGCCTGGGGAAGCTCATTCACCTGGTTCTGTTATTTTACAATAGCCTTTCATCTTCTCCATAGAGCCAAAGTGTCAGTAGGGCCCTATTCTGCCTTGAAACGGCCTGGAGATCCGCCTCAGAGGCCCAGGGAAGTCTCGTCTATACCAAAGCATTATTGGCCTACGCCTTTGCCCTAGCAGGAAACCAGGTCAAGCGAAGAGAGCTGCTTGAATCATTACACAGAGAGGCTGTGAAAGAAGGTGAGACCTGCTCCTGCCAAGTTTACTCCTAACAACCACCAGGGACCAGAAGGGAGGGTCCCTCTACTGAGCTCATGCCTGTCATGCTACCTTACTTTAGTGACAGTGAGAATCATTATCATTGACCTAAGACTGGATAACATGGATCATTTGAGTAATCCACACAGCATAGACTCTATACAGCCCCAGCTTCTAATCACACACATGTAACAGACACTCAGGCTCAATGTTATTCTCTGCAACTTTACTTTCTTGACAAAGATTTATTTGATGGTGACTAATGCTTTCATTTTGTTTAATGCTTTCCCTTCGTTAAAACGAAAGGTCAATTTATTAGGTGAGCTGTAATTATAATCATCACTCATGGATTAGATTTTGAAACCATTCTTTAAGCTCAAATTTCTACCCGTTTCCATGTCAAAGAGGATTCAATCCACTGGCAACATCCTGGGAAACTTCGAGAAGCTGAGACACTCCATTCTCAATTCCGGGCTCCCTCTGTGGAAGTGGAGACGGCATCTTATGTGCTCCTTGCCTATGTTACTGTCCAGCCTGCCCCGTCTCCAGCGGACCTGTCTGTGGCATCACGTATTGTGAAGTGGATTACCAAGCAGCAAAACCCCCATGGGGGCTTCTCCTCCACTCAGGTCTGTGGCGAGACTCTAGAAGGAAACAAAAATGTATTAACAAGTATGAAGACACAGCCATCTCCTAGGAGTTGAATAGTGGAATACTCCGTATTTCTAATTCACACCTTCTCCATCCCTCCACTGGCAGACAAGTTTCAGCCTTACTATCTTAGAAACGGGTTACTGCTCTGTCCTCTCTATATTCTCTCCTAACTCTCTAGTGGACCCCCAGCCACACAGGTAGGTTTGTCTTCACAAAGCAATGTCTTCAAGGGGTTACTTCCCTTAGAAAATAAATCTTCTTTTTCACCCAAAGCCTAAAATTATCTAGTGTTTTATCCAAAATATTTTCTCTCCCCAGTAAACACGAGTGCACCAACCTAATGAGGTAGATGCCTTTGGTTGTTCCAGAACTGGCTCACTGCAGTTTGCATGACTTCACATAGAGCGTTCCCCACCCTGATGCCTCTCTTCTGTCTACAGAAACCCTGCTCATTATTCAGAGATAATCCTATTTCTCACCTTCTTCAGTCTTCTCTTACTGTTCTAACCCGTGTTTTCTTCTCTCTTTTCTGAACTTTTATAACAAATATTGTTACATAAATTTATAAATTATTGAAATAGCCTGGGCTTGTGTCAAATATCTGAGTCTTATCTCCATATGTATATTGTAAACTAGCTGAATGGTGAAACTTTGTATAAATTTACCTTCAAAGTACCTAGAATAGTTTGTCATTACTAACCAGATTGAACTGAATTGAAATAGAGTTAGTCGACTGTGTTTATGACTAAATAATTCTGAAAAACAATAATGTTGTTGTGGTTTACATCCAGTGTGAGTTTGTTACTTTCCTCTCCTGTGATTTCTATACCCATTATTTTTTCAGGACACAGTGGTGGCTCTTCAAGCCCTCTCCGAATATGGAAGAGCAACTTTCACCAACAGTGAGAAAGCAGCTTTGGTTACTGTCAAATCTTCAGACACCTTCTCTAAAGACTTCCAAGTGGATGACACCAACTGCCTGCTGCTGCAGAAGGTCCAGCTGCCAAAGGTTCCAGGGCAGTACACCACAACCGTGTCAGGGTCAGGATGTGTGTACCTCCAGGTGAGACCCTGGGACTTAGGATATGCTGCAAATGGGAGAGAAAGTCTCAAGAGCTACATTTGAACTTCAGAACAAGAAAAAGAAATGTGTGTTAAGGGAAGGCATGAATCATCTGGAACAGATTATGAGACAATTTGAGTGCAAAAAATGAAGGATTTTTTTCATTTGTTTTAGACATCCCTGAGATATAACATCCTACCTAAGGAAAAAGAGAAAGAACCCTTCGCTCTGCAGGTTAATACTCTCCCCACGAATTGTGATGGAGTGGATGCTCGCAGAAAGTTCCAGATTCACATCAACATTAGGTAACTCCTAGATCATGACCAGACCTCTTGCACCAACCTAACAGAATATGGAGAAATTGATTTTCTTATGTGGGGAAACTCCACTATCCAAAGCCACACATAATGAATATGGAATTCTTGCAGTGTTTATTAACAAGAAAATTTTCTGGAAAAGTCTTCACGTTAAGAATATGATATTACAATATCTGACAAGTGTGAGCTTAAAGTGATGGTTTTTCCAAACAACCATAACAGAAACAGATACAGCAGACGTAGTAACTTAGTGTTAGAAATAAAAGGCAAAGGGAGAGTTTGCCTTGAATGAATCCCAAAAACTTTTGTTTGACTCCTTCATTCCTATGCTTTGATTTTATAGTTATACTGGGGACCGACCCAGCTCCAACATGGTCATTGTTGATGTGAAGATGGTATCAGGCTTCATTCCTATAAAACAATCAGTTAAACAGGTAATCCCTGGATCCCTTGCAAATAGTAAAGTCATGATAAATGCTGGCATTTATCGTTGTCAATTTGACTTTATTGATGGACTTTTCAAGAGGTGTTTTCCCTCAAAATTGCTTCTCTAGTAGGCATCTCTATCATTTTAATAGGGTGTCTTGGTTACATGGTGTCAAGTATAGGGCATAAGTCAGAAACACGATAAATAATGTTCCAACAGGCCCAAGACACCTAGTTATGTGGAATGGTATTGAATTATTTTCCAGATATATATAAGAAGAGGAAAGGATATATGTGTGTATACATGCATGTATATATCACATATGCATCTGCATATATACTTATAGCAAATATAGAAAATTAAAGATCGATAAGTATTACTATTGTTATTATCATTACTATTCTTGAAGAAATCAAAATTATCCGTCTGGATGCTCCGAGAAGCTGTGTAGATCGTAAATACCTGAAAACTGCTGCCGGTATGAAATTTTCTCATTCCATATTTCTGACTTATCGTCTTGATCAACAGCTCCAGACACAGCCCCAGATCCAGAGGACTGAAGTGAGCACCAACCACGTCCTCATCTACTTTGAAAAGGTAAGACGTTCCGTGACTCTGCTAGATCTGGAATAACAACTAGAGGTTCTAACAAACCATAACAGATCCAAATAGTGCCGTTCACATACACAGGTGAGAGAGGACAAAGTGGCTGTAAAAAGAAATGAAGCTTGGACTGTCAGCAGGCTTGATTTATTACATTTGGCTGTCCACAAAATTGTCTCTTTTGTCCTTTTTTAAATCTATCATTGAATATGTTATGCAGGTCACAGAATTCTGCTTTCTTTTCATAGGTTTTGGTGCAGATGTATAGCATAACTACAGGGTTTGATAATTTCTTATGAAGAGAGGACAGTAATTAGATACTAAGTTAATCTTTGATTCCAATGGTTTTCCTGTCTCTCCAGCTAACCAATCAAAACCGGCATTTTTCCTTCTTGGTGGAACAAGATATCCAAGTAAAGAATTTAAAACCAGCTGTAGTAAAAGCCTATGATTATTATGAGACAGGTGAGTGAGATTCAGACATGCTGAGCTTTGAAATGAAAAACAAACAAACAAACTACTAAACTAGTAAAGGATTACCTTAACTAATGCAAAACTTCACAATCTTTCACTGTAAAGAATTACCTAGTAGAGGATTACCTTAACTAACTAGTAAATTTAGTAAAGGATTACCTTAACTAACACAAAACTTCACAATCTTTCACTGTAAAGAATTACCTAGTAGAGGATTCCCTTAACTAACTAGTAAATCTAGTAAAGGATTACTTTAACTAACGCAAAACTTCACAATCTTTCACTGAGGAAAAAAGTGAGTTTGTGGGCACTGGATAATCATGTTCTTGTATATTAACATCTCACGTCCGCTGCAAACAAGTCTTAGAGTCATTCTTATACATTGACCATAAGGCAATGAGAGGTCCATTCTATCTAAATTTCCCTATAAAGTTGTTTGTCCTGCGCTGAATTATTCCAGAGGGACAAGAACAGTACAGTAACTGAACAAACGTCTCAGTGCTGATGTGTGACGTGACATCTAAAATTTAATCTGGTTTTGACTTGTGCTTCGATTCGGCTCACAGCATTTGGGGAACTTTGTAATATATCAGGAAATACTTTCATTTGCTCATGGCTTTGAGTTAGAAAATTACCAGCATTGTAGCACGATGGTAGTGCTAAAACTCTTCTTCTTTGATTAAGGAAAGGTTCAGAGAGGAAGGTGCAATTCCAATGAGAAGAACGCAGCTGTGAAAAGGCAGCATCTACACAGTCCTGTAACTACACTCAGGTGCACCACCTGGGTATCCGGCCTCTCAATTCTGTTCCCAAGCCAGATTTCCTTTAGTTTCCTCCCACCAAACCCAAACAGCTTAATAGAGAAGTCATTTTTATCGGCTCTATAGTGAGGCTTTCTACTTTCTTTCTTAGCTTACACAGTTTATTTACAATTCACATCTTAGGTGCTTATGCCTGACTGTTTTCACTGTTTCTGTCCAATAATTTCTGTGTTTCAGATGAATTCACCTTTGAAGAATACAATGCCCCTTGCAGTGCTGGTAAAGTATAAGTGGTTCAATCTAACTCCAATTGAAAGAAACTAAATAAGCATTTCAGTTAAACAGTAAAGTCTAATCCCGACTTCAAAATAAATAAGCATCTCAGTTCTCTGCATACGGCTGCTTCTTGTGATGAATGTATTCTTTCCAAATCCTAAAATCCCCTGATGTACCATATTTCAAATGTATTATAGAATTTCTCAGAAAAAAAAAAAAAAAACCCGCAAGTTAAATAGAATTACCGGTGTCTTGGGTGACTTGTTTGAAGATGAATCCAAGAATTTGCCACATATAAGAACTAAATTATCTAATATGTAGTTTCCATTCTATACCTGGTGGTGATATATTCATCACTGATAGCCTTTCTAGGATATTTCTAAGTGTACACTAGTTAAAGTCAAGAAATTTGTCACTGTAATTATGCATATAGCACAGCATGAAAGGTGTGATCTATAAGACCTTCCTTTAGGCTGATTGACAGTGTTCATCTTTGACACAGAATTTGCCATGAAATCTTTGCCTCTCTATTTTTAAATATGAAAAAAAATGGAGAACATCCCTATCATTAAAAGTTACTAAGTTCAAATATTTATAACTGAAATATAAAGAATTATTCTTAAATAGGTCACAGAATTTCCCTTATATTTCTCCCTTTTCTTTTACTATTTAGAATCTCAACAAGGAAATGCTTGAAAACAGGAACTTATGGACTTCATCAGATGAACTTCTTCAGAAATGAAGAACAGACTTACCGAGAGAGGACAGTAAGAGAAAGAAGGGAAGATCATTGGAAATATATAAAATTTGTATGTTGAATAAATTTACGGCATTTATAACTCTATCTTTTCTTTTGTTCTTTATCAATATTATATTCCCTTCTTGAATATGTATCTATTCTCCATAGCATTTATTAAATAGCAAAAAAGCTATACAAAGAGGTACACTCAAAAACACTACAGGTGAATTAAAGTGGAATTCAAAAAAATGTCAATTAACCCACAAAAAGGAAAAAGAAAATCGCTTTTCCAAACATCGGAAACAACAGTAGGTCCATGAATAGATGAACGATTTGGCAGTCTGTGGCTCATCCTTACAGCTGGTTCTGCTGGACAGCAAAGAGGAACAAACGACTGACAGACACAAGGACTTGAGTGCGTCTCAAAAGCGTTAGGCTGCATGGGAAAAAAAGCCAATCTCAAAAGGTCACAATCTGTATGATTTCTTTTATGGGTGTGACTGTAAGTGGGTAGCATTAAAGAGTTTTTGTGGTGATGAAATCCTGCCTGTGTGGAAGTGAAATCCTGCTTCCGATTTTTGGATTTAATTCCATCTCAAATTATTTTCTTGTTTATTGGGTGGTGAGTAAGTGGGTATTTAAATTGACTTGTTTTCCATGTAGCTTTCTAATGGTCCTATTAACACTGATTAACCAATTCAATCTTTTCCTGCTAATAAACCATGCCTCTGGGCCAGGTGTGGTGGCTCATGCCTGTAATCTCAGCACTTTGGGAGGCTGAGGCGGGGGGATCACGAGGTCAAGAGATGGAGACCATCCTGGTCAACATGGTAAAACCTCGTCTCTACTAAAAATACAAAAATTAGCTGGGTGTGGTGGTGTGTGCCTGTAGTCCCAGCTACTCGGGAGGCTGAGTCAGGAGAATTGCTTGAAGCAGAGAGGTAGAGGTTGCAGTGAGCCGAGATCACGCCACTGCACTGCAGCCTGGCGCCTGGCAACACAGTGAGACTCTGTCTCAGAAATAAATAAATAAATAAAAATAAACCATGCCTCCTTTATCACATAATAAATTATCATGCATACTAAGGCTAGTTTCTAAATGGTCTATTCTAGCCTATTCTTTCATAAGGATTAAAATATTTGAATTACGGTAGCTTAATAAAATGTTTTAATAACTGCTATGGCTGATGTATTTTCATTTCTCTGCTTTCACTTTTTCTTGTATTACTGATTTGTGTCCCTACCAAACCTCCTTTTGAATTGTAATCCCCAGAATTGGAGGTGGGGTCTGGTGGGAGGTGATTAGATCGCAGAGGTGAATCCTTCATTAATGGTTTAGCACCATCCCCTTGCTGTTGTACTCGTGATAGAGTTCTGCAAGGTCTGGTTATCTAAAAGTGTGTAGTACCTCCCCCACACCTTGCTCATTGTGCTCTCGCCATGTTAGAAGCCTGGCTCCCTTTTAAGCCTTCTGCCATGATTGTAAGTTTCCTGAGGCCTCACCTCTTGAGAATCCTAGCAGAGGCCAGCATCATGCTTCCTGTACAGCCTGCAGAACTGTGAGCCAAGGAAACCTCTTTTCTTGATAAATCACCCAATCTCAGGTGTTTCTTTATAGCGATGCAAGAATTGACTAATGGAATTACTGAGATCATTATTTGTTCAAGTTAAAACTCTAGAATCTTTTAAGTTCATTATCCCCATAGTCAATTATGTCTTGTTTGGAATTTGATTGAATATATGAATGAATTTATAATTGTCCTGAGTGTCAATTTTTTGCATTTAATCTTCCCTATTCAAACCCATTTTATATTTATTTACTCAATTCACATGAAGCAAATTCTAACTCTGACTTAATTTCTAACTTTGGACTCAACTACAAAGTTAAAAATTTGCTTCATGGACATATATTGTCAGATACTTTGAAAAAATTAAAAAATGTATACGTGAGACAAATTAGAAGATTTTTCCAAGGTAGTGAAAAGCTAGAACAGTATTTCTCATTTGCTGATCGATGTCATTGAAACGTTTTAAGCAAGATAGTAATTCTGATTTGCCTTATGGATAGTCATCTTCCAGGCAATGGCAAGAAGAAGAAAGCAAGTTTTTCCTGAATCCCAGGTTCACAACCCATTTGTGCAGAGCTGAGCTCTCTTCTTCGTGCTTAACGAAATGATTTAGGAGACATATCTCTATTCCACATTTACACAATTCTACACTTTGAAAATAATTTATTTTACTCTCATCTACATACTCATATCTCTTTGAAAGCCAAACCTGTATCTTAATCATATCTGTGCAGCCTGTTCACCCAACACAGTGCTGGGAGGTTGTGGGCACTCATGAAAACAAAGGAGTGATTGAGTGTGTCAGTGCCTGAGTGAGCCGATTTCTGTAGGTAGAAAGTTAGAGGTGACATGGAGTAACACTAAGGTGTCCGCACACGCTAGTAGGAAAAATGAGCTAGAAAAATCATTTTGACCCAAACCTGGTTTGAGCTGTTTAATGTTTCACAAACACTTTAAGGAATAAGATTTTGATATTTTTCCAAAGTCAAACTAATGAGAAGGAAAAACATTTGGTTATTTATTGGGACTTTGAGCAAAACTTGTTTAAAAGTACATTTCATATTCAGTGAGCTTTAAGTGGGAAATCATGGCCACTATCTTGCAAAAGAAACTGTTAACAATTATTAGAAAGGTAAATACAAATGATCTTTTTTATAGTTTCAGTTGTATCCCCCAAAAATATATGTTGAAGCTCTAACCCCTGGTACATATGAATGTGACTTTACTTGGAAATAGCGTCCGTGCAGATGTAATTGAGATGTAAGTTAAGATAAAGTCATACTGGAGTAGTGTGAGTCCTTAACCCTGTAAGACTGGTGTCCTATCAGAAGAAATGATATGTGTACAGAGGAAAGGTGTTGCAGACAGACACACAAGGAAAACTCTGTGTGATCATGGAGACAAACATAGGAACACCAAGGACTGCTGACATCAGAAGCTAAGAGAAAGGCATGGAGCAGGTTCTCTCTTAGAGCGTTCAGTGGAATCATGATCCTACCAATACCTTGATTTTGCACTGCGACCCTCCAGAACCAAGAGAGAATGAATTTTTGTTGTGGTAAGCCGCTGACTCCACAGTATTCTGTTATGGCAGTCCTAAAAAATTATTATAATTTCCAATTAAAATAATATCTTTTCATTCATTGGCCAAATTTACTTAGCAAATTTTTAATTGTCTTTTAAGCAGATCCAAATGGTTGAGTGGAGGAAGAATACATGTTTTACATATTTCCACAGAGTTTAATTTCACAATGAAAATGTCTTTTGTAATTTAAAACAAGCCAAAAAATATTAAAATCTGGCCCAGTGCAGTGGCTCACAATTATAGTCCCAGCTACTCAAGAGGCTGAGGGTAGAGGGTTGCTCAAACCCAGGAGCTGGAGACCAACCAGGGCAACACAATGAGAACTCATCTCTATTTAGGCCAAGGTGGGTGGATCATGAGGTCAAGAGATCGAGACCATCCTGGTCAACATGGTGAAACCCCGTCTCTACTAAAAAGATAAAAAATTAGCTGGGCATGGTGGCACGTGCCTGTAATCCCAGCTACTCAGGAGGCTGAGGCAGGAGAATTGCCTGAACCCAGGAGGCGGAGGTTGCGGTG
>NW_016107784.1:1548965-1574835 GCF_001604975.1 Cebus imitator | reverse complement strand
CTTTGGAATGAAAAAAAAAAAAAAAACTACTAATATAGTAAAGGATTACCTTAACTAACACAAAACTTCACAATCTTTCACTGTAAAGAATTACCTAGTAGAGGATTACCTTAACTAACTAGTAAATCTAGTAAAGGATTACCTTAACTAACGCAAAACTTCACAATCTTTCACTGAGGAAAAAAGTGAGTTTGTGGGCACTGGATAATCATGTTCTTGTATATTAACCTCTCACGTCCGCTGCAAACAAGTCTTAGAGTCATTCTTACACATTGACCATAAGGCAATGAGAGGTCCATTCTATCTAAATTTCCCTACAAAGTTGTTTGTCCTGCGCTGAATTATTCCAAAGGGATAAGAACAGTACAGTAACTGAACAAACGTCTCAGTGCTGATGTGTGACGTGACATCTAAAATTTAATCTGGTTTTGACTTGTGCTTCGATTCGGCTCACAGCATTTGGGGAACTTTGTAATATATCAGGAAATACTTTCATTTGCTCATGGCTTTGAGCTAGAAAATTACCAGCATTGTAGCACGATGGTAGTGCTAAAACTCTTCTTTGATTAAGGAAAGGTTCAGAGAGGAAGGTGCAATTCCAATGAGAAGAACGCAGCATCTACACAGTCCTGTAACTACACTCAGGTGCACCACCTGGGTACCCGGCCTCTCAATTCTGTTCCCAAGCCAGATTTCCTTTAGTTTCCTCCCACCAAGCCCAAACAGCTTAATAGAGAAGTCATTTTTATTGGCTCTATAGTGAGGCTTTCTACTTTCTTTCTTAGCTTACACAGTTTATTTACAATTCACATCTTAGGTGCTTATGCCTGAATGTTTTCACTCTTTCTGTCCAATAATTTCTGTGTTTCAGATGAATTCACCTTTGAAGAATACAATGCCCCTTGCAGTGCTGGTAAAGTATAAGTGGTTCAATCTAACTCCAATTGAAAGAAACTAAATAAGCATTTCAGTTAAACAGTAAAGACTAATCCCAACTTCAAAATAAATAAGCATCTCAGTTCTCTGCATACGGCTGCTTCTTGTGATGAATGTATTCTTTCCAAATCCTAAAATCCCCTGATGTACCATATTTCAAATGTATTATAGAATTTCTCAGAAAAAAAAAAGCAAGTTAAATAGAATTACTGGTGTCTTGGGTGACCTGTTTGAAGATGAATCCAAGAATTTGCCACATATAAAAACTAAATTATCTAATATGTAGTTTCCATTCTATACCCAATGGTGATAAATTCATCACTGATAGCCTTTCTAGGATATTTCTAAGTGTACACTAGTTAAAGTCAAGAAATTTGTCACTGTAATTATGCATATAGCACAGCATGAAAGGTGTGATCTATAAGACCTTCCTTTAGGATGATTGACAGTGTTCATCTTTGACACAGAATTTGCCATGAAATCTTTGCTTCTCTATTTTTAAATATGAAAAAAAATGGAGAACATCCCTATCATTAAAAGTTACTAAGTTCAAATATTTATAACTGAAATATAAAGAATTATTCTTAAATAGGTCACAGAATTTCCCTTATATTTCTCCCTTTTCTTTTACTATTTAGAATCTCAACAAGGAAATGCTTGAAAACAGGAACTTACGGACCTCATCAGATGAACTTCTTCAGAAATGAAGAACAGACTTACCGAGAGAGGACAGTAAGAGAAAGAAGGGAAGATCATTGGAAATATATAAAATTTGTATGTTGAATAAATTTATGGCATTTATAACTCTATCTTTTCTTTTGTTCTTTATCAATATCATATTCCCTTTCTTGAATATGTATCTATTCTCCATAGCATATTAAATAGCAAAAAAGCTATACAAAGAGGTACACCCAGAAACACTACAGGTGAATTAAAGTGGAATTCAAAAAAATGTCAATTAACCCACAAAAAGGAAAAAGAAAACGGCTTTTCCAAACATTGGAAACAACAGTAGGTCCATGAATAGATGAACGATTTGGCAGTCTGTGGCTCATCCTTACAGCTGGTTCTGCTGGACAGCAAAGAGGAACAAACGACTGACAGACACAAGGACTTGAGTGCGTCTCAAAAGCGTTAGGCTGCATGGGAAAAAAAGCCAATCTCAAAAGGTCACAATCTGTATGATTTCTTTTATGGGTGTGACTGTAAGTGGGTAGCATTAAAGAGTTTTTGTGATGATGAAATCCTGCCTGTGTGGAAGTGAAATCCTGCTTCCGATTTTTGGATTTAATTCCATCTCAAATTATTTTCTTGTTTATTGGGTGGTGAGTAAGTGAGTATTTAAATTGACTTGTTTTCCATGTAGCTTTCTAATGGTCCTATTAACATTGATTAACCAATTCAATCTTTTCCTGCTAATAAACCATGCCTCTGGGCCAGGTGTGGTGGCTCACGCCTGTAATCTCAGCACTTTGGGAGGCTGAGGCGGGCGGATCACGAGGTCAAGAGATCGAGACCATCCTGGCCAACATCCTGACCATCCTGGTAAAACCTCGTCTCTATGAAAAATACAAAAATTAGCTGGGTATGGTGGTGTGTGCCTGTAGTCCCAGCTACTCAGGAGGCTGAGTCAGGAGAATTGCTTGAAGCAGACAGGTGGAGGTTGCAGTGAGCCGAGATCTCGCCACTGCACTGCAGCCTGGCGCCTGGCGACATACTGAGACTCTGTCTCAAAAATAAATAAATAAATAAACAAACCGTGCCTCCTTTATCACATAATAAATTATCATGCATACTAAGGCTAGTTTCTAAATGGTCTATTCTAGTCCATTGAGTACCTGGTCTATTCTTTCATAAGGATTCAAATATTTGAATTACTGTAGCTTAATCAAATGTTTTAATAAGCTGCTATGGCAGATGTATTTTCATTTCTCTGTTTTCACTTTTTCTTGTATTACTGATTTGTGTCCCTACCAAACCTCCTGTTGAATTGTAATCCCCAGAATTGGAGGTGGGGTCTGGTGGGAGGTGATTAGATCGCAGAGGTGAATCCTTCATTAATGGTTTAGCACCATCCCCTTGCTGTTGTACTCGTGATAGAGTTCTGCAAGGTCTGGTTATCTAAAAGTGTGTAGTACCTCCCCCACACCTTGCTCATTGTGCTCTCGCCATGTTAGAAGCCTGGCTCCCTTTTAAGCCTTCTGCCATGATTGTAAGTTTCCTGAGGCCTCACCTCTCGAGAATCCTAGCAGAGGCCAGCATCATGCTTCCTGTACAGCCTGCAGAACTGTGAGCCAAGGAAACCTCTTTTCTTGATAAATCACCCAATCTCAGATATTTCTTTATAGCGATGCAAGAATGGACTAATGGAATTACTGAGATCATTATTTGTTCAAGTTAAAACTCTAGAATCTTTGAAGTTCATTATCCCCATAGTCAATTATGTCTTGTTTGGAATTTGATTGAATATATGAATGAATTTATAATTGTCCTGAGTGTCAATTTTTTGCATTTAATCTTCCCTATTCAAACCCATTTTATATTTATTTACTCAATTCACATGAAGCAAATTCTAACTCTGACTTAATTTCTAACTTTGGACTCAACTACAAAGTTAAAAATTTGCTTCATGGACATATATTGTCAGATACTTTGAAAAAATTAAAAAATGTATACGTGAGACAAATTAGAAGATTTTTCCAAGGCAGTGAAAAGCTAAAACAGTATTTCTCATTTGCTGATCGATGTCATTGAAACGTTTTAAGCAAGATAGTAATTCTGATTTGCCTTATGGATAGTCATCTTCAGGCAATGGCAAGAAGAAGAAAGCAAGTTTTTCCTGAATCCCAGGTTCACAACCCATTTGTGCAGAGCTGAGCTCTCTTCTTCGTGCTTAACGAAATGATTTAGGAGACATATCTCTATTCCACATTTACACAATTCTACACTTTGAAAATGATTTATTTTACTATCATCCACATACTCATATCTCTTTGAAAGCCAAACCTGTATCTTAATCATATCTGTGCAGCCTGTTCACCCAACACAGTGCTGGGAGGTTGTGGGCACTCATGAAAACAAAGGAGTGATTGAGTGTGTCAGTGCCTGAGTGAGCCGATTTCTGTAGGTAGAAAGTTAGAGGTGACATGGAGTAACACTAAGGTGTCCGCACACGCTAGTAGGAAAAATAAGCTAGAAAAATCATTTTGACCCAAACCTGGTTTGAGCTGTTTAATGTTTCACAAACACTTTAAGGAATAAGATTTTGATACTTTTCCAAAGTCAAACTAATGAGAAGGAAAAACATTTGGTTATTTATTGGGACTTTGAGCAAAACTTGTTTAAAAGTACATTTCATATTCAGTGAGCTTTAAGTGGGAAATCATGACCACTATCTTGCAAAAGAAACTGTTAACAATTATTAGAAAGGTAAATACAAATGATCTTTGTTATAGTTTCAGTTGTATCCCCCAAAAATATATGTTGAAGTCCTAACCCCTGGTACGTATGAATGTGACTTTACTTGGAAATAGTGTCCGTGCAGATGTAATTGAGATGTAAGTTAAGATGAAGTCATACTGGAGTAGTGTGGGTCCTTAACCCTGTAAGACTGGTGTCCTATCAGAAGAAATGATATGTGTACAGAGGAAAGGTGATGCAGACAGACACACAAGGAAAACTCTGTGTGACGATGGAGACAAACACAGGAACACCAAGGACTACTGACAACATCAGAAACTAAGAGAAAGGCATGGAGCAGATTCTCTCTTAGAGCGTTCAGTGGAATCGTGATCCTACAAATACCTTGATTTTGCACTGCCACCCTCCAGAACCAAGAGAGAATGAATTTATGTTATGGTAAGCCGCCGACTCTGCAGTATTCTGTTATGGCAGTCCTAAAAAATTATTATAATCTCAAATTAAAATAATATCTTTTCATCATTGGCCAAGTTTACTTAGCAAAGTTTTAATTGTCATTTAAGCAGATTCAAATGGTTGAGTGGAGGAAGAATACATGTTTTACATATTTCCACAGAGTTTAATTTCACAATGAAAATGTCTTCTGTAATTTAAAACAAGCCAAAAAATATTAAAATCTGGGCCAGTGCAGTGGCTCACAATTATAGTCCCAGCTACTCAAGAGGCTGAGCATAGAGGGTTGCTCAAGCCCAGGAACTGGAGACCAACCAGGGCAACACAATGAGAACTCATCTCTATTTTAAAAAATAAATAAATAAGAAAATCTGAGAGGTGAGGTTCAGTTTTCCATTTCTAGCCTTCTGTTATGCTTAGAGCTTGTCTCACAAAAGACAAATCTCTGTGTTCTTAAAGTTCTCCAGGAACAACTTTCTTGTTTATTTCTGTGGTAACAAGGAAAATTAAAAGATGATTTATAATGAAAAAGCAAATCTATGCATGAATGTCTGGGTGAAGGGTTGATTTATTAATCTGTTTCACATACCCCCAAAGGGATGTTTGATTATTATTTAATGCAAAGTAGACGCATTGTTAAAGATCTTTATTAAGAATCTTTTTTTTTTTTTGAGGCTGAGTCTGGTTCCATCGCCAGGCTAGAGTGCGGTGGTGGGATCCTGGCTGACTGCAACTTCCGTTTTATGGTTTCAAGCAATCCTCCTGCCTAAGACTCCAAAGTCCTGGGACTGCAGGCATGCACCACCATACTAGGCTAATTTTTTATATTTTCAATAGAGACAGGGTTTCACCATGTTGGCTAGGATAGTCTCGATCTCTTGACGTCATGATCCTCCTGCCTTGGCTTCCCTGAAGTGCTGAGATTACAGGCGTGAGTCAATGTGCCCGGCCAAGAATTTTTAAAACATAAAAAGCCACTTAAACAACAATAATGTGAGAAATATCTTTGTGCATTTCACTTAGTCTCAGGCGCCTTGTAAAATTTAGGCATGTGAATTAATACAATAGCAAAGAATATTCAAGATACTAAAGGCAAGGGTTCTATGTAGATTCAAGTTGTTGTTGAGCAAAGTTTTGCCTAAAAAAATCTGTGCCAAGATTTAATGTGTACTTAATTAGACAGGAGGAAACTTGTCCGGTCCAGTAAATGATCTCTGATTACTCAAAGTCTGTTAATATATTAACAAAAGACTTTCATCATCAGTACACTTGAATAACACTTGTCCCAAAATACTCTTTCCAGATTACTGAGCAGCTTAATGCAAAATTAAATTGCCTCTCTGTAGCAGGCATAAAAAACCAAAATATTGAAAATAAAAGGGAATGCCTTTATCAAAGTGTATAAGTTAAAGAGCACTTTCCTATAAAATATTTTATAATTCATATTGGGCTCACAGATAAGTATTATGAACTGTGGTAACTTTCTTTTTTCTTTTCTTTTTTTTTTTTTTTTGAGACGGACTTTCACTCTTGTTGCCCAGGCTGGAGTGCAATGGTCGCAATCTTGGCTGACTGTAACTTCCACCTCCGGGTTTCAAGCAATTCTCCTGCCTCAGTGCCCTGAATAACTGGGAATACAGGCACGTACCACCACCCTCGGCTAGTTCCGTATTTTTAGTAGAGATGGGATTTCACCATGTTGGCCAGGCTGGTCTTGAACTCTTGACCTCAGGTAATCCACCAACCTTGGCCTCTCAAAGTGCTGGGATTACAGCCACTGCACCTGGCCAACCGTGGTAACTTTCTGTTTTGACAAATTTTAGATAAAAACATAATTTTAAAAAGATAAAACCATGATTCTTAAGCAAATATAAAAAGAACACACATATCAAAGAAATAACCAGTAGGGTGTTATTATGAATTCAAAGAGTGTATAAAAAGCTAAGATATTTACATACAATTAAACAAACAAACAAAAACATGTTAGGATAAGGGTGACATGTTAGGTATAAAACTGGTTGACATAAAATATGGTAAAAATCTTAGGTTTCTGTTCCATTGGACAGAAATTATTTATATCAGTACTTGATAAAAGTCAACCAGTAACTTTAGTAAGTTTGGAATCTTTATGATAAACAATGAGATGAACTAAGGATATTACCCTAGATAATACTTAAGTTACCCTCACTCCAAGATAGTGTTGAAAGAATGTGCAACCATCATTTTTACCTTATTTTTGAGTTTCTGGTAATTTTTTTCAGAGTCACCCCTCACCAAAGATTGTTCTTTTTTAACTTATATTTTAGGTTTGGAGATACATGCGCAGGTTTGTCATATAGGTAAACTGAGTGCCATGAGGGCTTGGGATATAATTATTTTATTATCCATATAAAAAGCATGGTACCCAATAGGAAGTGTTTCAATCCTCACTCTTCCATTCTCTACCCTCAAGGAGGCCCTGGTGTCTGTTGTTCCCTTCTTTATGTCCACGTGTACTCGATGTTTAGCTACCACAAAAAGTGAGAACATAAAGTATTTGGTTTTCTGTTCCTGCATTAGTTTGCTTAGGATGATGGTCTCCAGCTCCATCAATTTTGCTGCAGAGGACAGGATCACCTTCTTTCTTGTGACTGTATAGTATTCCATGGTGTGTATGTCCCACATTTTCTTTATCCAGTCCACCATTGATGGGCATTTAGACGGATTCCATGGCTTAGCTATTGTAAATAGTGCTGGAATGAACTGCATGTATGTGTCTTTATGGTAGAATGATTTATATGCCTTTGGGTATATACATAATAATGGGATTTCTGGGTCAGATAGTAATTCCATTTTAAGATCTTTGAGAAATCACCAAACTGCTCTCCACAATAGGTGAACTAATTTACATACCCACCAGCAGTATATAAGCATTCCTTTTTCTCCACAACATTGCCACCATCTAATAGCCATTCTGACTGGTGTGAGATGGTATCTCAATGTGGTTTTGATTTGCGTTTCTCTAACGATTAGTGATATTGAGTATTTTTTCATATGCTTTTGGCCACATAAATGTTTTCTTTTGAAAAACATCTGTTCCTGTTGTTTGCTCACATTTTTATGATGTGTTTGGTTTCTTGCTTGTTAATTTGTCGAGGAAGTTCCTTAGAGACGCTGGATATTAGACTGTTATCAGATGCATAGTTTGCAAATATTTTCTCCCATTCTGTAGGTTGTCCGTTTACTCTGCGGATAGTTTCTTTTGCTGTGCAGATGCTCATTCATCTAATTAGGTCCCACTTGTCAATTTTTGATTTCGTTGCAATTGCTTTTGACATCTCCATCATGAAATCTTTTCAAAAGCCTATGTTCAGAAAGGTATTTACTAAGTTATCTTTCAGGATTTTATAGTTTTTGGTTTTACATTTAGGTCTTTAATCCATCTCGAGTTGCTTTTTACATATGGTGTAAGGAAGAGGTCTAGTTTCAAACTTCTGCATATGGCTAGCCGGTTATTCCAGCACCATTTACTATTTTTTATTTTTTTATTGCATTTTAGGTTTTGGGGTACATGTGAAGAACATGCAAGATTGTTGCATAGGTACACACGTGGCAGTGTGATTTTCTGCCTTCCTCCCCTTCACCTATATCTGGCATTTCTCCCCATGCTATCTCTCCCCAACTCCTCACCCCCTGCTGTCCCTATTTCCCCCCAACATACCCCAGTGTGTGGTGCTCCCCTCCCTTTGTCCACGAGCTGTCATTGTTCAACACCTGCCTATGAGTGAGAACATGTGGTGTTTGATTTTCTGTTCTTGTGTCAGTTTGCTGGGAATGATGGTTTCCAGGTTTATCCATGTCCCTACAAAGGACACAAACTCATCGTTTTTGATGGCTGCATAATATTCCATGGTGTATATGTGCCACATTTTCCCTGTCC
Organism: Cebus imitator; assembly: GCF_001604975.1. Lineage (NCBI taxonomy): Eukaryota > Metazoa > Chordata > Mammalia > Primates > Cebidae > Cebus > Cebus imitator. The sequence goes on along the minus strand of NW_016107784.1, from coordinate 1,566,107 downwards.
AGTCTATCATCGATGGGCATTTGGGTTGGTTCCAGGTCTTTGCTATTGTAAACTGTGCTGCCATGAACATTTGTGTCAAGCACCATTTATTGAATAGAGTACTTTCCTCGTTGCTTGCTTTTGTCAATTTTGTCAAAGATTAGATGGTTGTATGTGTGTGGCATTATTTCTGGGCTCTCCATTTTGTTCTATTGGTCTGTAAGTCTGTTTTTGTACCAGTACCATGCTGTTTTGATTAATGTAGCCCTGTAATATAGTTTGAAATTCAGTAATATGATGTCTCCTGCTATGTTCTTTTTGCTTAGAATTGCCTTGGCTATTTTGGGGTTCCATTTTAAAATAGATTTTTCTAGTTCTATGAAGAATATCATTGGTAGGTTGATAAGAAGAGCATTGAATCTGTAAATTACTTTTGGCAGTATGGCCATTTTAACAATATTACTTCTTCCTCTTGATGAGCATAGAATGCCTTTCCACTTATTTATGTCATCTGTGATTTCTTTGAGCAGTGTTTTGTAATTCTGGTGTAGAAATTTTTTACCTCCTTCATTAGCTATATTGCTAGGTCTTTTATTCTTTTTGTGGCAATTGGGAATGGGATTGCATTCTTGATCAGCTCTCAGCTTGGATGTTGCTGGTATATAGGAATGCAACTGATTTTTATACATTGGTATTGTAGCCTGAAGCTTCACTAAAGTTGTTTATCAGATCAGGAGGTTTTAGACAGAGAGATGGGTTTTTCTAAATATAGAATCATATCATTTGCACACAGGAAGAGTTTAACTTCCTCTCTTCCTATTTGGATGCCTTTTATTTCTTTCTCTTGCCTGAATGTGCTGGCTAGGAATTCCAGTACTATGTTGAATAGGAGTGGTAAGAGAAGGCATCTTTGTCTCATCCCAGTTTTCAAGAGAAATGCTACCAGCTTTTTCCCATTCAGTATGATTTTGGCTTTTATTATTTTGAAGTATGTTCCTTTAATGCCTAGATTTTTGTGCATTTTTAACATGAAAGTATTTTGAATTTTATTGAAAGCCTTTTCTGCATCTATTGAGGTGATCATGTGGTTTTTGTTTTTAGTTCTGAGCTCTGTTTATGTGGTGAATCACATTTATTGATTTATGCATGTCGAACCATGAATAAAGCCCACTTGATAATGGTGGATTAGCTTTTCTTTTTGGAATAGGTTTATTTAATATATTTTTTAAATTATTTCCATCAGTTTTTGGTGAACAGGTGGTATTTGGTTAGATGAGTAAGTTCTTTAGTGGTGATTTGTGAGATTTTGGTGCACCCATCACACAAGTGTTAATGGGAGAGGGTGTCCAGGTTCTTGGCATCTTGAACAAAGAATTAGACAAAATGCACTAACAAAGCAAGGAAGGAATGAAGCGTTTATTGAAAATGAAAGTACACTCCATAGTGTCAGAGTGGGCCTGAGTATAGGGGCTCAAAGGCCCCATTAAAGAATTTTTGGTAGTTTAAATACCCTCCGCTTGGGGTATGCCCTAAGTAAATGAAGAGGATGAAATAAAGTTACAAAGTCATTTACTTGGCCTATGCCCTATGGAGAGGATATTTTCTGTTAAAGCTGAAGTATGAATCAGCCGTATGTTCCCTGCCTCCAGACCCTATTTTCCAGCCTCACAAGCAGTATACACTGAACCCAATTTGTAGTCTTTTATCCCTCACCCCCTTGCCACACTTTCCTCACAAATCTCAAAGGTTCATTGTATCATTCTAATGCCTCTGCATCCTTAAACTTAGCTCCTGCGTATGGGTGAGAATATACAAAGTTTGGTTTTCCATTCCTGAGTTACTTCATTTAGAATAATAGTCTCCAGTCCCATCCAGGTTGCTGTGAATGCCATTAATTCACTCCTTTTTATGGCTGAATAGCATTCTGTCATATATGTACATGCCAGTTTCTTTATCCACTCATTGATTGGTGGACGTTTGGGCTGATTCCATATTTTTGCAATTGCAAATTGTGCTGTTATCAAAATATCATCATCATTCTTCACAGAGATAGAAAAAAAGTCCTAAAATTCATATGGAACATAAAAGGATCCCACATAGCCAAAGAAAGACTAAGCAAAAACAAAACAAAACAAAACAAAACAAAAACAAAAAACAATCTGGAGGCATTGCATTACTTGATTTCAAACTATATTATAAGGCCATAGTCATGAAAACAGCATGGTACTGGTATAAAAATAGGCATATAGACTAATGGAACAGAATAGGGAAACCAGAAATAAACCCAAATATTTACAGCCAAGAGATCTTTGACAAAGCAAATAAAAACATAAAATGGGGAAAAGACATCCTATTTAACAAATGGTGCTGGGATAATTGGCAAGCCATATGTAGGAGAATGAAACTGAATCTTCACCTTATGCAAAAATCCTCACCTTATACAAAAATCAACTCAAGGTGGATCAAGGACTTAAATCTAAGACCCAAACCACAAAAATTCTAGAAGATAACATTGGAAAAACCTTTCTAGACAATAACTTAGGCAAAGATTTCATTACCAAGAACTCAAAAGAAAATGCAATAATAATAATTTGAAAAAAGATAAATAGGTGGGACTTAATTAAACTAAAGAACTTCTACATGGCAAAAGGAACAGTCGGCAGAGTAAACAGACAACCCTCGAAGTGAGAGAAAATCTTCACAATCCATCCATCCAAAAATGAATTAGCTTTTTGATGTGCTGCTGGATTCAGTTTGCTAATATTCTGTTGAGGATTTTTGCATCTATGTACATTCAGTATATTGGCCTACAGTTTTCTTTTTTTGTTCCGTCTCTGTCAGATTTTGGTATCAAGATAATGCTAGCCTCATAGAATGATTTAGGGAGGAGTCCTTCGTCCTCAAATTTTGGAAGTAATTTCAGTAGGAATGGTACCATTTCTTCTTTATACATGTGATAGAATTTGGCTGTGAATCTGTGTGATCTTGGGCTTTTTCTGGTTGCTAGACATTTTATTACTGATTCAATATCGGAAATCAATATAGGTCTGTTCAGGGATTCAGTCTTTTCTTGGTTCAGTCTTGGGAGGTTGAATGTTTTCAGGAATTTATCCATTTCTGGTAGGTTTTCTAGTTTGTTTGCACAGAGGTGTTCTTAGTAGTCTCTGAGGTTCTTTTGCGTTTCTGTGGAGTTGGTGGTAAACTCTCATTTTTATTTCTGATTGTGCTTATTTGGATCTTCTCTCTTTTCTTCGTTATTAGTCTATCTAGTGTTCTGCCAACCTTATCTATTCTTTCAAAAACCAACTCCTCAATTCATTGATCTTTTGTATGTGTTTTTGCATCTTAACTTCCTTCAGTCAAATTCTGATTGTGGTTATTTCATTTCTTCTGCTAGCTGTGGGGATGGTTTACTCTTACGTCTCTAGTTCTTGTAGATATGATGCTAGGTTGTTACTTTGAGATCTTGTAACTTTTCGATGTGCATGTTTAGCATTATAAACTTCCCTCTTTACGCTTCTCTAGATGTGTCTCAGAAATTCTGCTCTTTTTTATCTTTGTCCTCATTCATTTCAAATAATTTCTCAATTTCTGCTTTAATTTCATTGTTTACCCAGAAGTCATTGAGGAGCTTGTTATTTAGTTTCCATGTAATTGTATGGATTTGAGGGATCTTCTTAGTATTGGTTTCTATTTTTATTGCACTGTGGTCTGAAACTATGTTTGGTATGATATTGGTTTCTCTGAATTTGCTGATGATCCTTTTATCCAATTATGTGTAAAATTTCAGAGTAGTTGCTATGTGCAGAGGAGAAGAATGTATATTCTGTTGTTTGTGGGTAGGGAGTCCTGTCGATGTCTATTAGGTCCATTTGGTCAAGTGTCGAGTTCAGGTCCTGAATATCTCTGTTAGTTTTCTGTCTCAGTGATCTAATACTGTTAATGCCCTGTTGAAATCTCCCACTATTATTATGTAGGAATCTATGTCTCTTCATAAATCTATGAGAACTTGCATTATGTATCTGGATGCTCCCATATTGGGTACATATATTTAGGATTGCTCGGACTTTTTAAAGTCCTCTCGTAGTGGGCTTATCATGCCTGATTAAATGAATATTTTCAAATATTAACACACCAGGCATACTTTAATATAATTGTATCAATGTACCCAATTATATACAGGTTAAAATGAAACAGATTTTTATTAAATAATGTAAATAACTGTATGCCATGAAAAATAAGGAGATTCAGTAAAAGTGTTCTTTTTTTCTAAATTCTAAAGTAGACCACACAAAGCAGATATTTTAAAATGTTTAATTCAATCCACAGAAGTAAAATCTACTAAATTAAGAGTTAGATATTGTATTAAAAGAAAGATAAAGGACTTTTTTCATATTCATTAAAAATACAAATAATGCCTACCATCTTCCAAAAACATAATCATAATTTAATTTTTCTTCTTAGGTTTTTCTTTTTTTTTTTCCAGTCCTAGTAATTCTTCTTTTGCTTGATCTTGCGTCAAGCATTCTTTTTTAAGGATTTAATTCTGAATTAAAAAGAGTCTTGGAAGCCCTGCCTCAAGCCACTGGTACAATCTGAAATTTGACAAAGGAATAACACCTCAGAAGACTGAGTTCAAGAGTCCATTCTGTGAAATATCAAAGTTCCAAGTGTCTACTAGGGTTCTTTCCAGATGCCTTCAGCAAGCATAAAGAAGCAGAAATCTGCTTAATAATGAGATTGATTTATTAGTATAACCAATAATGTAAGAATGGAAGAGTGCAAAACTTTCTACTGGAATACCACACATAGCTGTTTCATAAGTGTTGGCGCAATCATTCTCTGAGAGTAAGAACATATTGCATATGGTGAAGGCACTGACAAACATTTTACCTATCCAAATTTAACCTGTGGGAGGCTGTTTCTTCTGATTTGATCATTCTTCTCAAGTAGCTGTTATAATGTTAATGAAGTACCTAGCAAATATAGTAAAAGACATCTTGGCATTTAATCTTTTAACACCTTTATTAAGGTATATTGTGTCTATGAAGAACTGCACATATTTATTATGTACAATTTGATCAGTTTGGAAATACGAAAACACTTATGATACTATCACCATAATCAATGCAGAAGATATATCCAATGTCTCCCACAGCTTTCTTGCGTCTCTTTGTTTTTGTTTTGGTGAAACAACAATAAAGCACATTTTGAAGTGCAAAATATGATACTGGTAATTACAGGCACTACATCGCACAGTAGATATCTAGAATTTATTTATCTAACATGACTGAAATTTTATAATCATAGAACAACAATTCCTTATTTCCACTACTCCCAAGGCCCCAAGAGCCACATTGCATTCTCTGTTTCTCCTAGTTTGACTACTACTGATATGTCATATAAGTGGAATATTCTTGTATTTGTCCTTCTATCATTGGCTTATTTCACTTAGCATAATGTCCTCCAGGTTCGTGGATGTTGCTCCAAACGGCAGGATTTTCTTATCTTTAAGGCTGAATAATATTCAGTTGTATGTATATACCATTCTTAAAATCCATTCATGTGTAGATGGATGCTTGGGCTGATTCTTGGCTAATATGAGGAATGCTGCCACAATCATGGATGTGCAGATATCTTCTCAAGATGCTGATTTCAATACTTTTGAATATATACTCAGCAGTGAGATTGCAGGATTATATGGTGGTTCTACTTTTAATTTTTTTGAAAAACCTTCATACTATTTTTCATAGCTGCTTTCATTCCACCAACAGTGCATAGGGGTTCTGATTTCTCCACATCTTCACTAACATTTGCTATCTTTGTTTTTTTTTAAGTATATTATAGCTACCTAACAAGTGTGAGGTGATACATAGTTGTAGTTTTGACTTGCATTTCCATGACAATTAATTATGCTGATTATCTTTTAATATATCTGTTGGCCATTTGTATGTATTCTTTGGAGAAATGAAATTTTGTAATGACATAGAGAAAGCAATTCTAAAATGTATGTGGAACCACAAAACACTATGGCTAGCCAAAGTGATCTTGAGGAAAGAAAACAAAGCTGGAGGTATCACAATTCCTGATTTCAAAATATATTACCAAGCTACCAGAATCAAAACAGCATGGTACTGGCATAAAGGCAGACATATAGACAAATGGAATGGAAAAAGCCCCAGAAATAACCTCATACATATAAGGTCAACTGATTTGACAAGGGTCCCAAGAATACACAATTTCCCAACACCATTTGTTGATCGTCTCATCAACAAATGGTGTTGGGAAAACTGGATATCTACATGCAAAGAAATGAAACTAGGTCTTTACCTTACACCACACACAAATATCAACTCAAAGTGGATTAAAAATTAAATATAATACCTGCAATTATAAAATTACTAAAAGAAAACATATGGGAAATTTCTTGATAATGGTTTTGGCAATAATTTCTTTGACACAACACCAAAAACCCAGAAAACAAAACTGAAAAAAAGAAAAACAGAGAGAGAGGTAGAATTGCATCAATCTAAAAAGCTTTTGCATAGCAAAGAAAAAAGCTAACAAAATGAATAGGAAATCTATGAAATGAGAAGAAAAAAATTGCAAATAATATATCTGATAATGGATTAATTTCCAAAATATATAAGGAACCCCTACAACTCAGTTGGAAAAAATCAAATAACCTGATTTTAAAACTGACTTAAAAATTTTTTGAAGGTATCATTTTTGGAAGGCAAAAGAAAGAGTTGCCACTGGTTACTTCACTATATAGTGTTTTATGGTCAAGAAGTAATACTCAGTTACACTTATGTAAACAAAGATAAGGAAATATTTACAAATTAACATTCTAAAAGGTAACATGACTGTAAAGCCAACACAAAGCAGTGAAAAATATTCTAGCAAAACATCAAATAACTGCCATCTAAACATATTGCAACAGAAGATAAGTGATAATCCCATAACCCTTGTTAAGCACTCTAAAACCAATGTATCATTTAACAAAAAGAAAGTCAAATTATTTTTTGTATAAACATATTTGGCAGTAAATCTTTTATAAACCTTTAAATGACTAAGCCAACTAAAATTGAGCCAAAAGTGACACTGGCATAAAAGGAAGAGTAAGGAAATCCAAAATAGCTCCATGCTCATGAGTTGAGAGACTTAATCAGATTAAGATGATGATACTCCCCAAATTGATGTACAGATTCATACAATTCTATAAAAATTGCAACCATCTTTTTTATGGAAATGGACAAACTGATTCTAAAATTCATTTGGATATGCTAAAGGCTGGGATTAGTCACAACAATATTAAAGGGGGAAAAAACAAAGTTAGAGGACTCCTTCTGATTTTGAAGTTTATCACAAAAGCTGTAGCAATCTGAAGACAGCATGGTACTCACATAAGGATAGATATAGAGATCAATGGAAGAACATTGAGAGTCCATAAATAAATCCACACAGTTTTGGTCAGTTTATTTTTGAAAAGGATGCCAAGAATGTTTAATGGGGAAAGAATAATATTTTCAACATAAATCATGGGAAAACGAGATACCCAAACACAAAAGAAAGATTAGAGTTGGACTCCTAACTCACATAATATACAAAAAACTAATCAATTACAAACCCAAATGTAAGAGCTAAAACAATAAAACTCTTAGAAGGAGACATAGGTATAAGTCCTTGTGACCTTGGATTAGGCAATACTTTATTAAACATGACACCAGAAGCACAATGAACCAAAAGACATTTTAAAATGTATTTTATTAAAACCAAAAACTTGTATATGTCTCAGGACACTATCAAGTGTGAAGAGACAACTCCTAGAACAGGAGTAAATATTTGAAAATTATATATCTGATAAAGATCAAAGATCCAAAATATATAAAGAACTCTTACAACTCAACAATAAAAAGATAAACAACTGAATTAAAAGACAGGCAAAGGAATTGAGCAGACATTCCTCTAATGATGATACATAGATGATCAGTAAGCACATGAGAATATGCTCAAAGTCATTACACACTAGGAAAATGCAAATTAAAACCACAATGAGATACTTCTTTATATCCACTGTGGCTATCGTTCTAAAAATTAAATATAGAAAGAAAAACAAGTGTTGCCAAAAATGTGGAGAAAATGAAATGCTCATACGTTGCTCTTGGGAATTTAAAATGTTTCAGCCACTGCGAAAAATAGTGTGGCAGCCCTGCAAAAAGTTAAACATTGAGTTACCCATGACCCACAGATTCACTCCTGTATATATTCCCAAGAAAATCGAAAGCATATGCTCCTGCAAAAACTTGTATACAAATATTTATAGCAGAATTACTCACAATAGCTAATAAGTGAGAATAACTCGATGTCTATCAGCTGATGAAAGGATAAAAATATGTGGCACATCCATACATTGGAATGAATATTGTTCAACGTTGTTCACTCATATAAAGGAATGAAGTGCTATGTATGTGCTACAACGTGGATGAACTTTGAAAACATCACGCTATGTGAAAGAACACACACACAATAGGTCACATATATTATGATTCTATTAATATGAAATGTCCAAATAGGTAAATTCATAAAGATGTAAAGTAGACTAGTGGTTGCCAGAGAATGCATGAATTAGTATTTCCACATATTGAAAATAGGAAGGGACTGCTAACATGTATGTGTTTTTTTTTTCCTTTTTTTTTTTTTTTGAAGGTGATGGAAATGTTCTATAATTACATAGTGGTGATAATTACACAACACCATGAGCATACTAACAGCCACTGAATTGTAAACTGTAACATAATGAATGTTACATAATGGGAATTTATCTCCATTTAAACATTGCATAAAAATAGCCAGCTCTGGAAAAAATTTACTGTTTTTTTTTTTTCAGATTCAATGTTATAAATGAAGGAAATAGTTTCCTTTCCTGCAAACCTTATTGTACATTTATTTAGATTTTCTCTTTCACTGTCCCATTTCAGATTCTTGAAAAATCAGATATTTTAAGACAAAACTCTTTCCCTCGTTTGGAACACATTTATCCTATTATCCTGCATACATAGTTAAGTTTCTGGTCATTACTGTTTCTACCATGGCCTCCACTATACATATTAGTACTGACATTCAACGAAAGAAAATAAACAGGGAAAGATCACTGAGTACTTTCTTTCCTATGCAATGAATCCTAGAATGGCCCTGAAATCTGGTGCCAGCTCTTCTATGCTGCACTCTGAGAGCAGCCCTGGCCTCACTGGGACCTCCTGGGAGATTTCTGTTCAAAATTACCGTTTTAGCTGACCTTGGTCCTACTGTGGATCTTAAAACAGCACTGTAAACTGGCTCCAGGCCCTCTCTGGGAGACAAGCTCATTCATAAACCAGAGGCAGGCCTGGAGACCTTGGTCTCAGCTGTATACAGGCCCTGAAGCAGCCCTGTTACTTGATATCCATTCCTCTCAGCTGCAATCTGGACCACTGCTGTCTGCCTAGGAACCTACCTGGTGACCCAGCAGGAGCCCTCCTAAGGACTCAGAGGAAGCCATATCCATCCACATCACATATCTGGTAACTAGCCCACAATCTGTGGACTCTGAAGGAGACCCTCAGCCCTGTGCCAAACCTACTGACCAAGGTCTGGGAGGCAGTCCAATTAACCCAGGGAACAGGCAGAATCTAAGCCTACTAGAGCCCCAGGTAACAGGCCTGCCAACCACAGACCTCACTGTTGACCCAGCAAAACCATGGGACCTGGCTCTACCTCCAGTTGACCACTATTCTGGAAGAAATCCTGTCATCCTGGGAACCCAGCAAGAGCATCCTGAGAAGCTTGACCTGCAAAACCAGCCTATAAAGATGGGGAAAGGTGTTTGCTTCTTCAGATCCATAGACACCAATGCAGAGTTACACAGATAATGATGAACCAGCCAAACACAATACCTCCACAGGAAACTCCGGTAACTAACCCCCAACCCAAATGGAGATCTACAAATTTCTCCCCAAAATTCAAAATTCAAAATCATCATCTCACACACTGCTGAGTGAGATGCAAGAAAATACAGATGGACAAAATTAGAAAACAATGCACTAACAAAAAGAGAGGTTTACTAGCGAATTAGAAACCATTAAGAAAAAAACACAAAAAGTGTATAAGAAGAGAACTGAATATTTTAATGGAAATCTTCAACAGCAGACTGGGTCATACAAAAGAAAAAATTAGCAACTTGAAAACAGGTCATGTAAATAGTTTAATTAAAGGAAGAAAGAAAAAGGATTAAATAACAGTGAAGAAAGTATAAAGGACCTATGGAATACCATCAAGCATACACATACAGCTAGTGCTCGACTTACGACCATGGTCGGGACCGCGGACCGGTCGTAACACAATTTGGTCGTAAGTTGAGTAGCCTATATGTACAGTTGAAATGGTGCACGTGGAGATGGTAGTGCTGCCAGAAGCTGGTCCGCACTGTCGTACGCCCAGCTGGGCAACGTTTGCGCTGCCAGAAGTGGAGCAGTCGTGGCTAGCGATTGTGGTCGTAAAGTTGAATGGTCATAAGCCGCATAGGTGGTAAGTCGATCAATACCTTGTACACAAATTATGGGAGTCTCAGAAGGAGAAAAGAAGGAAATGAGCAGAAAGCTTATTTAAAGGAATACTGGAAGAAAAATGTAAAAGCTAGGGAAGACCAAGTATTGGTGGCAATATGGGGATATGAAAATCCTCATGCACTACTGGTAGAATTGCAGTGTGATGTAACCATTCTGGAGAGCTATTTGTCACTATTTAGCCGCTGAACTACATGCCTCTGAAAGAGCATTCTCACTCCTGTGTACATGCCTTGCAAGAGGATTTACCTGTCTCAAAGGGTATATGTAAAAAGATATTTATCAAAGCAGTATTTGATAAGGCAGGACAATAGAGACAATCTTGTTTTTATTATTAGGAGAGTGGAAACATTAAATGTGGTAGATGATCACCAAAGACAGCTATAAGGCAAAAAAATGCAATTAATAAGATACATACATATAAACATGGGAGGATGTTTTAAAACTAGGCAATGATCAAAAAGAGTAAGAAATAGGCAAAGTCTAAGTCACAATACTAATTATGTAAAATAAAAATACATACTTAGGACTTTCCTTTCCAGTAATGACATGCAAGGAAATTGAGACCAAACTTCCTACTTAAACTAAAAATGGTTGGTTACATGTATACTCGCTGGAGGTATTGAAAAGCAAAGACTGTGAATAATTATGAATCCAAAGTTCAGAAGCAACATAGCAACCCAGAGGGGCATTTCTGTGTTTTGAAGGCACTTTCCCCTTAGGGTGTTTAACGGCTCCAGAATATTTGGCTGAGAGATTTAGAAGCACATTTTAAAGTCTTTAGTCAATAAAATGGTAGCATCTAGAGTCCAAGGCTCTCCAAATTGGGGCAAGGAGAGGTTCCTGATAGACCCTTCACATACAGTGTTGTGATATCAAACTGAAGGTATAGTTCAAATGGTCCATAAACATATGAAAGGATGTGTAAAGTCATTAATAATGAAAATTAAGACAAGATACTGCTTCACCCATCAGACTGACAAAAGGTAAAATGCCTAGCAAAGTAAACTGATGGTAAAGATAAAATAAACTGAAAATATCCCATACTGCAGATGGGTGTTGAAATCCTTGTACCACTTTGAAGAGCAATTTACCAATATCTGGTAGATTTCAAGATATACATACATATATAGCCTATAACCCCATCTCTGCTGTATACCCTAGAGAAACTCTTGTAAATATGCTTAAGTAGACGTACCATATTTGTGGCGATATTGTTTGTAATGTTGAAAAAAACTATGAAGAATCTAAAATCCAGCACTAAGGGAACAGAGTAACAGGTTTCGCTACGTTCATAGAGTGTCATGTAGATGATCATTAAAATTAATGAATTATATCCTCATTATCAATGTTAGTAAGTCGTAAAAACATAATAGTGAAACTGAAGAGAGGAGGCTGGCTGCATGATGGGAGATGAGACTACTGGGAAGAAGTTACCTGCAACTACAGCAACTCCAGACTCGTCGGAAATGGAAATAGACAGCAGGACAAAAAGCAAGGATTACTGCAAAGTAATATTTCCATATGAGGCACAGAATGATGATGAACTGACAATCAAAGAAGGAGATATGGTCACTCTCATCAATAAGGACTGCGTTGACGTTGGCTGGTGGGAAGGAGAGCTGAACGGCAGACGAGGCGTGGTCCCCGATAACTTCGTGAAGTTACTTCCACCAGACTTTGAAAACGAGGGGAATAGACCCAAGAAGCCACCACCTCCATCTGCTCCTGTCATCACACAAGGGGCAGGTACCACTGAGAGCAAACATGAACTTAAAAAGATACCTCCTGAAAGACCAGAAATGCTTCCCAACAGAACAGAAGAAAAAGAAAGACCAGAGAGAGAGAGCCACAACTGGATTTACAGAAGCCCTCCGTTCCTGCCATACCACCAAAAAAGCCTCGGCCACCTAAGACCAATTCTCTCCTATGAGTGAGAACATGTGGTGTTTGATTTTCTGCTCTTGTGTCAGTTTGCTGAGAATGATGGTTTCCAGGTTCATCCATGTACCCGCAAAGGACACGAACTCATCGTTTTTGATGGCTGCATAATATTCCATGGTGTATATGTGCCACCATAGGCAGGTGTTGAACAATGAGAACACATGGACACAGGGAGGGGAGCATCACACACTGGGGTCTGTTGGGGAGAAATAGGTGAGGGACAGCATGGGGTGGGGAGTTGGGGAGAGATAGCATGGGGAGAAATGCCAGATATAGGTGATGGGGAGGAAGGCAGCAAATCATACTGCCACGTGTGTACCCATGCAACAATCTTGCATGTTCTTCACATGTACCCCAAAACCTAAACTGCAATAAAAATATTTTTTTAAAATTCTCTGAGCAGACCTGGTGCACTGCCCCCAAGAAGGCCAGATCGACCGGTGGGTCCACTGACGCACACCAGGGGTGACGGTCCAAAGATTGACTTGGTGGGCAGTTCGCTTTCTGGCATCCTGGACAAAGATCTCTCAGACCACAGCGATGACATCGACCTAGAAAGTTTTGACTCCGTGGTGTCATCTACTGAGAAACTCAGTCATCCGACCACAAGCAGACCAACAGCTACGCGGAGGCGGCCTCCATCCCAGTCCCTCACCTCTCCATCCCTTTCAAGCCCTGATATCTTCGACTCCCCAAGTCCCGAAGAGGATAAGGAGGGACACATTTCACTTGCGCACAGAGGAGTGGACGCGTCAAAGAAAACTTCCAAGACTGTTACCATATCCCAAGTGTCTGACAACAAAGCATCCCTGCCACCCAAGCCGGGAACCATGGCAGCAGGCGGTGGGGGGTCAGCCCCTTTGTCCTTGGCGGCACCCTCCCCCCGTCATCCAATTTGGGAACAGCTGGACACAGAGCCAACTCCCCGTCTCTGTCCAGCATGGAAGGAAAACCAAAGATGGAGCCTGTGGCCAGCAGCCAGGTGGCTGTGGGGGAGCTAAGGACACAGGTCTGCGAGCTGAGGAGCATCATCGAGAACATGAAGGACCAGCAGAAACGAGAGATTAAACAGCTATTGTCTGAGTTGGATGAAGAGAAGAAAATCCGGCTTCGGTTGCAGATGGAAGTGAATGACATAAAGAAAGCTCTACAATCAAAATGAATACTTGACCAATGCAATGTCACATTATTCATCCTGAGTCTGAGGCTCAAATTTTCTGCCCCAGCCAAAATAATCTTGTGCCAAAAGATTAAAGGTTTGCCTCAACATGTCACTGTTTGAAAGATTAGCACAAAAGTCTTGATAGCACAACACAAATTCCATCCAAGAGGAGAATCTTTCCCAGGGTTTAGTCCTGGGCTGGCACTTGTGACTTACACAGAGCAAAATTGTGCTAAAGGCTTTTCTACTCTGAGATCTCAATGCGAAATGAAAACTCAGGCAGTTTAGTCCATAGTGGTGCTTTTTTGATGATATTTTCCATTAATAAAATGTAATTTCTGATTATTCGTTTACAAGCTTTATAATTTTATGATTTTTTAATTGTGTTTTATCACGGAATCCCCTAGTGTTTGTACTACACGTAGTCAGAAGCAAGTGTCCTTTTCTTTTGCTTCAGGCTGAGAGCTGCTTGCTCTTTGTCCCCCCATTAGGATTCTATTACATATTCAATTTTAGGTTCAAGCTGTCCCTTCCCCTGCCAGCCAGCCCCACTGCCCTAAGAGAAATTTTAGCTTATATGAGATGGTATATTTACAAAAAGAGAAAGAGAAAATCTGGTATTTGCAATGATCTGTGCCTTCTTTTCACCACCCTCTTGATTGGAGCTTTTGTGATGCAGCTACCATGATTCAAAAAAATTTAAAAATAAAAATTAAAAAAAAAAAAATCTGCCACTTATCCAAGTCCACTAGAGGCCACTGTCTTCTCTCACCCTAGCCAAAGGTCCTGAGAGGAGACAGCTGTGAAGTTTGGCGTGCTCTGTGGTACCAGCTGTGACTTCTAAGTTTCTCCTAGTTTTAGGTTGTTCATGAAACCAGAAATGTCACGCCTGCTTGATTTTTCATCAGCCAAGTTAAACCCCTGCTTTCTGTCCTTTGCACCTTTTGCGTGAACAGAACATGCGTTATTAAAGCAAAAATAAATAAAAGTAAAATGTAAATAAAAAAATAATAGTAACAAATTTTGCAATATGTACATACCACTTATATATATAATACAAAACACAAAATTATGCTATATGTTATTTACATAAATATGGATTAAGAACAGAGAAACATATCTTGAAGAATACATGTCAACGTCCTAATCCCACAACATTGGGAGGGAAATGAGATTGAAGAGAATTACAAAGGAAACTCCAGCCGTATTTGTCCTGCTTTACTTCTTTTTAAGGGTGGGGGGATCTGGTAAAAACTGGAAAACTTGCTAGACAAATTCCAAAAAAGCCCTATCATTGCCATGCTTCATTTCTTAAGAAGAAATGACCTTAAACAAATGTGGCAAGTATTTAATTTCATTAAGGTTGGGTTCATGTGAGCTACAAGTGTTTTTTTCTTGTTCTCTATATGTGTGAGTGTATACATAAAAGATTTCATAATGTGAAATAAATTATTTCATTCTATGATAATGTGACAAAAGAAGCAAAGATGTGAAATAAAAACTAACAGGAAGGAATCTACTGTAAGCAGTGTGGCCAGGGATTCACGCTCCAAAGAAGGGATGCTTAGGCTGAAATATGGAGAAACAGAAAGAAAGCTGAGTTTAAAAAAGTTCAAGCAGAGTAGTATGTAAATAGACACACCAATGTCTGCAGTCTAGGATGGCATTAAATCTGCTGATGGTTTATCTGTGATCATCATTCTACTACAAGTTCTGTAAGAGCATGGATACTGAATATCCTGTTTAACATTGTATTTTCATCACCAGAATGGTAACACACAGTATGGCTCAAAAAAAAAAAATTCCCAGATGAAGTGAATGACATGGTTTAAGGGACTCAAATGTTAGAGTGCCGCTGACTCTGGCGGCTGGAGCTGTCGACTCATTCATCCCGTTCCGCACGCTGGAGAATGAAGCCGGCCGTCCAGCTCTTGGTCTCCAGGCCCGCGACCGTCCGCCAGCCGTCCCGAGGCCACTCCCCACCTCCGCCGTGAGTGTGGACATGCAGTGCCTGGACATCCAGTGCGAGGAGCTGAGCGACGCTGGGTGGGCCGAGCTGCTCCCCTGCTCCAGCGGTGCCAGGCGGCCAGGCTGGACGACTGCGGCCTCACAGAGGCCAGGTGCAAGGACATCAGCTCTGCACTCCAGGCCAACCCTGAGCTGACTGAGCTCAACCTGCGCAGCAACGAGCTGGGCGATGCTGGCGTGCACCGCGTGCACCGCGTGCTCCAGGCCCTGCAGAGCCCCTCCTGCAAGATCCAGTTGAGCTCCCAGAACTGCTACCTGACAGGGGCCGGCTGCGGGGTCCTGTCTGGCACACTGCGCTCCCTGCCCACCCTGCAGGAGCTGCACCTCAGCGACAACCCCTTGGGGGATGCGGGCCTGCAGCTGCTCTTCGAGGGACTCCTGGACCCCCAGTGCCGCCTGGAAAAGCTGCAGCTGGAGTACTGCAGGCTCTCATCTGCCAGCTGCGAGCCCCTGGCCTTGGCGCTCAGGACCAAGCCGGACTTCAAGGAGCTCAAGGTCAGCAGCAACGACATCGATGAGGCCGGCGTCCGCGCGCTGTGCCAGGGCCTGAAGGACTTCCCCTGCCAGCTGGAGACGCTCAAGCTGGAGAACTGCGGTGCCACCTCGGACAACAGCAGGGACTTGTGCAGCATCTTGGCCTCCAAGGCCTCCCGCGGGAGCTGGCCCTGGGCAACAACAAGCTGGGCGACGTGGGCATCGCAGAGCTGTGCCCGGGGCTGCTGTACCCCAGCTCCAGGCTCAGGACCCTGTGGATCTGGGAGTGTGGCCTCAACACCAAGAGCTGCAGAGACCTGTGCCGTGTCCTCAGGGCCAAGGATAGCCTGAAGGAGCTCAGCCTGGCTGGCAACAAGCTTGGGGACGAGGGTGCCCGGCTGCCGTGTGAGAGCCTGCTGGAGCCTGGCTGCCAGCTGGAGTCGCTGTGGGTGAAGTCCTGCAGCCTCACAGCTGCCTGCTGCTCCCACTTCAGCTCAGTGCTGGCCCAAAATAAGTTTCTCCTGGACCTGCAGATAAGCGACAACAGGCTGGGGGATGCAGGCGTGCGGGAGCCCTGGGCCAGCCCGGCTCCGGGCTGCGGTCACTCTGGCTGGGGGACTGCGACGTGAGTGACAGGAGCTGCGGCAGCCTCGCCGCGACCCTGTTGGCCAACCACAGCCTGCCCGAGCTGGACCTCAGCAGCAACTGCCTGGGGACGCGGGCGTCCTGCGGGGGATGGAGAGCCTGTGGCAGCCGGCCTGCCTCCTGGAGCAGCTGGTCCTGTACGACATCTACAGGATGTAGATGGTCTTTGGAGATGGAGAACCGGCTGCAGGCCCTGGAGAAGGAGAATTCATCCCTGAGTGTCATCTCCTAAGCCGCTTCCTCCCCGCCGGGCTCCTGAGACCCGCTCTCCCTGGACAACCGGCCTCAAGGCACCCCTGGGCTCTC
>NW_016107784.1:1543448-1548815 GCF_001604975.1 Cebus imitator | reverse complement strand
AAAAAAAAAAAAAAAAAAAGGACACACAAGAGCAACTAAGAATCTGATCAGATCGAGGCTGTGAAACAGGCAAGGGTGATCTCTGAGAACTGCTTTCTAAAATCTCTTTCATCTTTTTTCTCTTTTATCTTTCATTTATTCTCTGCTCAAGAAATCCTTATTTTGTATTATTTTCTTCCTTGACCATGTACTCAATCAACTGCTAAAAATACCCCAAACCCCCTATAGTTTATAGTTATAACTCACTCAATCCCAGAAATGAATCTGCAATGCCTGAGTTACTATCATGGTAACATATCACATGACATTTTTTGTCAGCGTCCTTTGTCACCTGCTTGTAAGGTTTTGAAAGAGATGGAGAAAGGTAGGTTGAAGGTTCCTCATCAGGAGATTTGCTGTCAAAGCTCATTCTAAATGGAATATGAATTTTACCCTCCAGACATGCCTCAACAACCTTCAGAATTTAACCTTGAGAAAAATGAGGTAACCACTGAGAGTAATGACCCTTTTAGGGAATCTGTGCTCAATTCTGAACTCAATTCAGAGGCCTTGGGGTGGGGCTTGTTTGCACACAGTGGCCACATTAAAAGCCTGGTAAACTTGGCTGGTCTCAGGGATGAGGCTGAGGGCAGAGAGTTGGGCACAACCGTGAGATTTATCTGTCACAATGGGGGAAGACAGACTTCTTCGTTTATGTGTCATGCTACTTCTTCTCCTGCTTTCTGCCAATGACTCAGACTCTGCAGAACCGTAAGTCTCACTCAAGGCCCTTTCTTCCAGAGTGCATTTCAGTCTTTTCCTTATGTCTTCGCTTTGCCTTCCTTTGTAAATGCAACCTTTCCACTCATTAGGATACCTTCCAAACCTAAGAAATTATTTCACTTAATCCCTTGTTTATCTTTCATTTATCCCCTACCCTTGAAATCATTTTCTACATTGGGCCAATCAGAGTCATAAATACAAGTAGTCCCTAGGAAGCATGATTACATAAAACACCGAAAGCTTAGATCCCACCTTAACGGAACTGTCCTTTTGGATGGAAGGCATTGAGTATAAAGGTATTCAAACTGTATAGTGAGGTGCAACTTAACGTGTATTGTAGGCCGTATATATCCAGAAAGTATAGCTCCTTTATTTTTCAACCATGTATCAAGTCTTCAGCAACAGCTCCCAGTGGGGGATCAATGTGGGGGGGTAGTAATTTTAATCCTATGCAGTTATAAGTTGGTAAAATTCAATAACTGTAAGACTTCTTTTCCCCTTCTCCCCAGTTTCTCTTTTCCACAGTGTCTAGAGGCGTGTGGTCTCCATTACCTCCTGATAGAGTAAAATGACAGAGTCCTTGGCCTCAAAGTTCTCCGTCCTTCTTGACGACTGTCAGCCTGACTTCTTCGTACGCTAGCATGCGCTGTTGGAGTTTAGCCATCCGGTTTCTCTCGTGGGGTCAGGACCCCACAGTCCTCTCTGACTGACTCACTCCATCTGTTTCATAACCCATAGAATTCCTGCCTTTCCAATGCATCCTGCCTGCAATATTATGGCTATTTTCTCTACTTCTTGCATACCCACACTGCACTTCTAGATGCCTACCGTGTCTCCTGTATTCCAGATTGATACAGGGAAGTCTTCAGAGTCCCACGTGGGGAAAGGGATAAGGGGTTTCTCTGCCCTGTGCGTTACCCTTATTCATGTAACGCAATGAGCCCTCTTCATGTCAAAGTGCAGAAAGCAGAAATCAGGACTTCCATCCGGTAACTCTCCTGCTCTCCTCAGGCTCTTTCCTTGCACAGTTTCCTGGAAGTCGGAAGGGGCTCATTTCTCCCCCGCTATCCCTCTAGCTCATCTGCAGCTGTGGGCGCTACCACTTCCTGCTTCCAGAAAGCATGTGGGAATACGTGGTGGTTATTTTGCTTTCTGAGAGCAGACTGAATGGATAAAGCCGGTGGTGTGTATTGGGTCAGAAACCTTAAGCAATTTGTGGTTTTGGGCGCAGTCCCATACTGCACAGCACCATGTTACCACTGAAACCAATCTTTCACGTTGTGTCTACCACTGAACAAAGAACAACAAGCCTCATGCCCTACTTATCACAAGCAGAAGGGGTGTAGGGAGAAAACTTAACCTTATTCCTCCAGAATTAACACCTGATGTGATAAATGAGAGAGATTGCCGAAGAGACCCGATAGCCGTTCTCTGCTGCCTTGGGGCAGCAGGCTTCAGAGAGATGGAGGTTTCACCAGAATCAAATGAAAAAGAGAAAATTAAAAGTTACTGGTTTAATATTTGCTAAATTGAATCCCTGCTAAAAAGGCAAATATTTAAAATGCAAACATTCATGATTGAGTAACGTGTTAAAACATTTTAGCTGCTCACTACTAGCGAAATCTTGGTCAAGTTTGTCAAGATGGGTTTGTTCCAATTTCAATAATTATTAAATAAATATTAACTGAACTCGTATTAAATAGTTCTTTGAAATATCAAATATATGTGGAATTAATTTTGAATTGTGATACCATTTAGGCTTATAATTTATAAGAAAAAAGTAGTATTAAATAAAAAATATATTAAACAAAATATATTAAAAATATATAATATATAGATATATATATTATATATATGATATATAATATATATAAATACATATAAATAATATATATAAATATATATAAATAATATATATAAATAAATATTTATATATTTAGGCATATATTTATATATATATTTATATATATGCCTTCTTGGGATCAAAGAACTAATGAAAAAATTTTTGAATGGGGAGGTAAAATACGATACATGTTTATTGTTTATCATGTCCTTAAAAGAGCAGTGATCAGGGGATCGGAATCATCCAGATACCAGAAAAAGTTTAGACAAAAGGGACTAGCCGAATGAAGACGGGCAAGTTATTTAACTGCCCTCAGCATCTCTGTTAGAGAACACAGCCTTACCACGCATACAGTAAAATAACCTGAAACTTTAATGATTTAAGAGTGGCTCCAGAGAGTCATGGCGGACAGTTTTGCCCAGGGACACATTAAAACACATGCAGCAAGGCTGGTGTGCTACAGCAGGCTACGTGAGGATGAGAGAACCAACTTGGGTTCCAGGTTCCACAAGTCAATTATCTTTAGATTCTCACCTCCTAGTCTCACACCTATTAATTTTGTAAAGTAACAAAATTGGGTTTCTTGTGTCGAAGTGCCTGTCCAGAAAACAATTTAAAATGTAAGAGTTTATGTTGGCAATGGAAAGGTAAGGCTAGTAAAATAATATAAGAAAATCATCGTTTTTACTTGTGAATTTACTCTAGAAATGGCTTAACCCCGCAGGTGTTGCATCATTAATCCTGGAATCGTTACAGCTTTGAGGAGTCGCATTTTATGCATGATATACTGATTTGCCATGGGGGCAGGGATTTTATCCTTCTGTTATTTATTCAAGTTTTGGGGACTGATGAGGATCTCCTGTGACAGCTTCCACGAACATGGATGATTGTGTCATGCATGCAGCTTACAGCTTGCTTGGAAGATTAAATGGCTCAATACAGGAGCTGCTTAACAATCCTCGTTGTGTGGCAGATACTCAAAAACAGCAACAACAAAAACATATTCTCTTTCAGCCCATGAGAGTTTAGAGTGTGGAGAGATTATATTGAGTTCAATGTTTACGGAAGGTGACCGGAAGCTGTGAGCGGACGGCATTAGAGACAAAGGACACTCATCAATAAAGCTGAGGCAAGAATATGAGGCTTACACAAGAAGCTGCCTGTGCCCCTGAAAAACTGAAAACATTCAACAAGTTAAATAAAAAAGACTTTTCAAAATAATATGTGCTCATAGTACTTATACAAACTTTTTAAGAGACAGAGCCTCACTCTGTCACCCAGGCTGCAGCGCAGTGGTGCAGTCATAGCTCACGGTAGCCTCGACCTCCTGGGCTTAAATGACCCTTCCGCCTCAGCCTCCTGAGTAGCTGGGACTACAGGCATGCACCATTACATGACCACACCTGGCTAAATGTTTTAATTTTATTTTTTGTAGTGACGAGGGTCTCACAACTTTTCCCAGGCTGTTCTCAAACTCCTAGCCTTGAGTGACTCTCCTGATTCAGCCTCCCAAAGTGCTGGGATCACAGGTGTAAGCCGCTGCTCTGCTGTCAGCCTGGGCCTGTTTTGTTTTTAAATTTAAAAGATAACCTGTTCACCCATGTGATTCTGAAACAATAATATATTTACGAACATGGGCATATTAATATTAAATTATTATGTTGATTACCCCAAGAAATTGTGGATAAAGGGAAGTGATAAAATACAGTCTGTGTTTGTGTAGCGTGTTGGGTGGGGGAGTTGTGCATGTAAATAATTGACAAAATTTTCAAACTTGTTGATAAAATATTGATTTTGACTGAGCTGTATCTGAGGAGCCTCAGAGAAACAGCAAATACTTTTTTCAGTGTTGCTGATATTAAGAAAATGATTTTGCAATATACACATGTGTTATTTTGGGTAATGGCATATGCTTACTGAAGCTCTTTCAATTGAATTTGTGTAAATCTAAATTCATGGTGTTCATTCCAAAGTGATGTTTATCTAGACAGATTTTAATGTAAGTCTTTTTTTAAATGAATAATCACTCCCAATTTATTATATGTGTGGGTGTGTCTGTGTGTCCGCCCACTTTTATGGATATATATTCAAGAATTCATAAACTTTTTAAAGTTCAAAGCTGAAGTTTAAAGAGTTCGGATTGCTCTTTAAAGCAAGGAATGGCTGTGAAACTGTCACATCTCGGAAAGCACTCTCCGGTGTTTCGTGGCCCCAGACTGTGTGGCGAGGCATGAGCGATGAGTAAAAGATATAATTCTTGTGCTGATCTGTGACAGAAACACCATGGTATTGTTCTTAGTTCATTGACTTTTAGAATAAGGCTGATTGCAGCAATTCATACATATTGTTATGAAAACACACTTATGGATGAAAACGCTTACTGTCATCAGTTTTTCTCTAAGCTAGGCTTCTTCCTTTCCCAGGCGGTACATGGTGCTGGTCCCCTCCCTGCTGCACACCGAGACCCCTGAGAAGGGCTGTGTCCTTCTGAGCCACCTGAACGAGACAGTGACTCTCAGTGCTTCATTGGAGTCTGCCAGCGGAAACAGGAGCCTCTTCACTGACCTGGTGGCGGAGAAGGACTTATTCCAATGTGTCCCCTTCACTGTGAGTGCTGCAGTGACAGCAGGCAGTATCTGTCTGATACGTTTTATTGAGTTCTATATGTCATGGTGAGGAGTTCTGGTGTGCAATCTCAGGGAACGACTTTAAGAACGTAGTTAGGACTTCAGAAATGACTAAAAATAGTAAACTTTCAACTA
>NW_016107784.1:1538901-1542553 GCF_001604975.1 Cebus imitator | reverse complement strand
TAATAACTAGAGCTCTAGGTGAACTCCACAGAGATCTGGGTTCTAATGACGGCTGCTCTTACTGATACGGTTCCTCTGTCTCGTGGTAATAGCTTCACTCTTGTGTCTGGAGAAATATTCATATTTTCCTGCTCCTTGCTGAAGCTGAAGGAGAAATAGGAAACAAAGATGACTGAAGCACGCAGAGGGTGAAGACTGCACGGTTCCTCAGTAGTAAAAACTCCTTTGCTTTTTAGCTCCCAAGGATCTCAGCCTCATCAGAGGTGGCGTTCCTTAGCATTCAGATAAAGGGGCCTACACAAGATTTCAGGAAGAGGAACACAGTTCTGGTAAAGAACACCCAAAGTTTGGTCTTTGTCCAGACAGACAAACCCATCTACAAACCAGGACAGACAGGTATGTAGGGAAATTCCACAGGTTGGGCCAACACTGAGAAGGAAGGGTCACCTGAGCTCCAAAGTCTCCATTATCCTAGCCCAGTAGCCTTCTGTCTTATTACCCAAATTACCTGCTTTATTGTGTCTGAATCTTATCGGAGAACTACTTTTTCAGTAAGATTCCGTGTTGTCTCTGTGGATGAAAATTTTCGCCCTCAAAATGAACTGGTAAGCATCCAACATCTATAGTTTGGGTCGGGTGATGGGGAGGAGTGGGTAGAGTGGGAAAACTCATCCAGAGTGGGGTAGAAAGGTACAAAAAAGCAAGGGGATGAAAGACACTTGTTTTTGAACTTGACTCCAGCTCCAGCACAGATTTGCAGTCTTATACAACACAAAACTGAGGGACAACAGATGAGGAAGTTCTTTCTCTTATAACAGTAGTTAATCAGTCTGGCAATAGCGACATGTATTGCTCTGAACACACTGCATTAAGAATAATGAAGAAGCATAAAACAGGCACTATTCATATTCATACTTTCAATGAATTATGATTAAAAAAGCAACAAAGAATTATACTTTTCTGAATATACAGGTATACACAATAGAATATATTACAATTTTATTATATAATCTATACACATAGTATAGCATCTATTATACATAAAGATTTTTTATGCTAATTGAATTTCCCTCTTTTCAACTCACCTTCAATATTAATGCAGAGGAACAAAGCTGCTTTTAACAGACAGAAAATAGACAATGTTAAAATTAGAAGAAATATTCTTGGTTTACTTTCAACCAAATAATTCTGGGAATTATCTTTCTGTTAGGTTTAAATCATAATGACATATAACTCTATTAATATTTAGTTCTTAATTTATGAAAGTAATCAGTTGGTCATATTATTCACTAGGAGAATTTTAGTATCCAAATGATATTCATACATAAAGATTCAATAATAACATTTACAATAATAATTTTCAGGAAAATGGCAGCACATAATTGTGGAATATATTGTTTATGCTCATCCTGGAACTATTGAATAATTTCTCTGAGATTTTTTCAATTCTGTGATGTTTCTTGTTGAATTTAGCTACAGATAGGATTCTTCCTCAGTAAGTTGTTTGATCACAAGTCTGAAATTGTAGCCTTTGCTGGAATTCTAATCACATATCTTCTTTCCTTTTATCATATAGATTCCACTGATATACCTTGAGGTAAGTATCAGAAAAAATATCTTATAAGGAAATTAGTACTTTTAGAGAGTACGAGGTTCTGATAATATTTCAAACAGATGAACTACTCTAAAAACTTCCAGATCTGAATTCCTCCCACTCCCAGTTGTCAGGTTGATTGTATTTTCTCTTCCTTCTGTGTTTGTCTTTCCTGAGGCAATGCCAATTATCACCCTCAAAATCATTTGAGATGCTCAAGGACTATTGTGACTAAATGATTACTCCCCATGCTTCTTGTTTACCTTCAGAATCCAAGAAGAAATCGAGTTGCACAATGGCAGAATCTCAAGCTAGAGGGTGGCCTCAATCAATTGTCATTTCCCCTATCATCAGAACCCATTCAGGGCTCCTACAAGGTGGTGGTACACACAGAATCAGGTGGAAGGATAGAGCACCCCTTCACCGTGGAGGAATTTGGTATGGATTATGGAAGATGAAAAAGGCATGATGTTTTGATTGCTAGAGTGTGAGCTCACTTAGATCCCTTGAATTTCCCGTAGGTATGTTGAACTTGCAGTAGAGTCAAACACACCTGCTTTGAAGACTATTAGGATTAGCTAATCAGCTACTGAACTTGCTGATTTTCAGTAGCAAATTATGCTTTGCCAAGTATGAAACTTCTTGTTTCAGTGAAACCACCGTCATTTGTTAGTATCACTGAGATCTGCTGTGCTCAAGTGGTCAGTTAGATTCTGCATGAACTGATAAACCTTACCATCTTAAAGTTGACACATTGAAAAATAAATCTAACATTCAGGGTATCATTTTGGGACAAATCATTGATACACTGAAATTATTTGTATTTCCAATAGATGTTTACCACCTTCTTTATTCATATTATCTCTACTAACAGTGCTTCCCAAGTTTGAGGTCGAAATTCAAGTGCCAAAGATAATCAGTATCATGGATGAAAAAGTGAACATAACAGTATGTGGAAAGTGAGTTATATTGTTTTTATCTATAATTTTATATTTTGCCTCAATTCTGAGTGGTTTTGTAGGTACAAAATTATAAATTTGTTTTCCCTTTGCACTTTTGTAATATGGCTCCATTGGCTTCTCTTTGTTTAATGATTTATTATTAAAATTTTCAAATACACAAAAGAATAGAAACACCCTTAATTATGATTTTATGATAAACATCTTTCCACATTGTTTTGTTACATATTTTGCTTTAACATTTTAGGATAAGTCACAAAGATCATGATATTTGCTTCTATATGCAGTAGGATGTACCTCTAAAATACAGAGACATTTTTCCACTTACCATGATCACACTTACCAAAATTAATTTTCCAAAACTATTTCCAAGTTTAAAGTCAAGTATCTTCAATTTTCCTAACAATTGTCTCATAAAGCTGGGTGTTCACACACTGGTTTTGGATATTATGACTCCTAAGTACCTTCTTTATCCAAATGCTCTACAGTGGAAATTTTCAATCATGTGCAAAAATTAACAGAGTATTAAAATATAATTTCATGTACCTATCACCTATTTTAAAAATTTGCCAGGTTCTTTTTGCCCCATTTCCTCCCCTATGTAGTTTTTAGCTCTAATACTTTAAAGAAAGCCATAGGAAGCTATAAATATCTTAAAGGTTTTAAATCTATAACCTCCTTTTTTTAATGACATTTCACTGAAGATCATTATTTGGCCTCTAAATGTCTCACTTGCTGAATCTGCCTGCTTGTTTCCTCATGGAACATTGAATTAATTATGCCTCATCTTTCCTCTGGGCAGCTTTAAGAGGATACATTGAATGTTTTACGTTGATGTTTTGTCATAGAACAATTGTTTAACAACCAGAAATAGTGCGGTGATAGAACAGGTTGTTTAATAACCTGAAGTACTCTCTCCCATACTCCGGGCAATTTCACTTTCTCCTTTTCTTCATATGTGTACCATAAATACTAATCCTCTATTGAGGAAAGAGGATGAGCTGATACGATGGACCAAAAATGTGACAGGGAAGCCTAAAGCTCACAGGTCACAATTACTGGGCAAAAGCCAATAATTAGGATTTTTTTTTTTTTTTTT
>NW_016107784.1:1514428-1538246 GCF_001604975.1 Cebus imitator | reverse complement strand
AGCACCAAAACGCTGAGGCCTCTGCCTCATTTCAGCCTCAGAGCAATGGCCAAGGAGTTATGTGTCTAACTTGATAGGGCCCTGTTGCAGATGTCTCTATCTTGGAGAGGGGTTTCAGAAACAGCTCTTTTGATTCTATCTTCTTAGCGATTTCAGAGGCATTTGCAAAGAGAAAAGAAAACTAACGTCCCAAGCAAAATTACTGTTTACTATTTCATTATCTATCTTCTAATGAGAGAAAGAACCACTATAACACGTGCACACGCATATCCCCACAAATTATTTTGTTTTCACATGCCTTGTGGTGTTCCTCGGCCTCTTTTTCTCCCTCTCTCCCCTCTCTGTGCATGTGTGTAAAAGTGCACTTGTTTATTTGTGTGTGTGCATTTTGTGTGTTAGATTCGCTTAGTTATTACGTACTTATTTTTAGTTTGTCATCTAAATTTGCTCACGTGGTATGCAGAATAAGCTTAGATATTATTAAAGCAAAATAAAAAAGAATGATAGAAAATAAATAGATTAAAAGGAAGAAAACATTTTTTTAAGTGAGAGAGTCTCTCCCCCAGGCTGGAGTGCAGTGGAGCGATCTTAGCCCACTGTAGCCTCACACTCCTGGGCTCATGTGAATCTCCTGCCTAAACCTCCTAAGTAGCTAGGACTGCAGGTGTGTGTCACCATACCGGCTAATTTTTTTTTAATGTTGTAGAGACTGGGTCCCGCTGTGTTACCCATGCTAGTCGGGAACTTTTGGCCTCAAGGGATCCTTCTTCTTGGCTTCCCAAAGCATTGGAGTTGTAGGCATAAGTCACTGCACTTAGACAAATGGGAAAAAAATTAATTCCAAAGAAAATGTGGTGGTACAGTGCAGTCAAGTTTCAAAGGTTTTAATGGATAACATTTCTTGAGAGAGACGTTTTCCAGACAGGTTTCTACTTGATGGGTGCCCAGATGATAGATGTATAGGGAACTGACTGGTAGTGGAAAATGCAAATAGCTGTTCTCAATTCCTGATTTATTTCTCATATGCCAGATACACCTATGGGAAACCTGTCCCAGGACTTGCAACTGTGAGCCTGTGTAGAAAATATTTTCCTGTTTCTTATTGTGCTGTCAAGGAAATCTGCGAGGAATTCAGTCAACAGGTTAGTATGTGGTATTCTCTCTCAGTGCTGTCACTTTTTATAAACAGTGAGAGACTCCATTTTATGAACTAGAGAGAGGGTATCAGAACAAGCTAATTCCAAAATATCCGCAGCCAAAAAAGGAATTTCTGTTTTTAGTCAACAAGATTCTCCTTTGGATGACTAACTTTGGAGGTAACAAAGCAGATATGAGTATTGAGTTATGGAAGGTCAATTAACATGCTTACCACAAAAAAAAAAGTTTTCTTGTCATTATAGAGAGAATAGTAGATTTAGTGACTATTGGTCTTAATCGGTATGATATTTATTGGTTTTGGTATTTTTCTCAGCTCAACAGCAATGGCTGCATCACCCAACAAGTACACGCAAGCATGCTCCAGATTAAATATACGGGCTTTGAAATGAAGCTCAGAGTGGAAGCCAGGATCAGAGAAGAAGGAACAGGTGTGAGTACTGAATGAATATGGGATATAACACAATAAACATTAATTTACTTCCCATAACAAAATAAGGGTCATTTGTAGGAAAGAAATTTTAGAACTAAAGTAACTTCTAAAAGTACTGACTCTTTATATTTTTTAGATGTGGTAGTCACTGCAAATGGGATCAGTGAAATCACAAACGTTGCATCCAAACTCATATTCGTGAAAGTGGATTCACACTTTAGACGAGGAATCCCCTTTTTTGGACAGGTAAGGTATATTTTAATTCACAGGTAAGCAAACTGTCCAGATGCACCTAAGCCCAGGGCACAGTGTTGTAGCCCACATTTGGTTAGTATTACCAGTTAATTAATATCACCAAAACCATGAAACCAAGGAGAAATATTTTCCTTTCTAAATATCACTGATGAAATGTACAGACACACACTAAACTATTATGAGAATCAGAGATTTATTTTAATATGTAGCTAATAAAGATACTTAACGTAATGTGACTTAGTTATTATATCAAATTTCTTCTTTCATCTAGTTTAGAATAAATGATATTTCTGTCATGACTCAGCCAGCATCAGAAGTTTCAGAGTTTATAACATTTATGGCTGTCTGTGTCCTTTTTTCATCTGTTATTCTCTTTAGACATAAGTAAATAAGTCTTTAATTTTAGGCATAGGTATTAAAATAGTGTGCCCTTCATGGTTATTATTATTGTATTGTTTATATGTTTAATGTATATATTTTAACAGTAACAAAACAAATAAAATATTAATTTTATTCATATAAATAATTTTACCAGTTTTATAATTAGTAAATAAGACATTTGACCAGACATAGTGGCTCATGCTTATAATCCCAGCACTTTGGGAGGCCAGGGTGGGGGGTGGGGTGGGGAGGATCACCTGAGGCCAGGAGTTCTAGCTCAGCCCTGGCAACATAGTGAGACTTTGCCCCTACAAAAAAAAAAATATATATATATAGCAGCTGCTGGTGGTGGCATGCACCTGTAGTCCCAGCTACTTGGGAAGTTGAGGCTGGAGGATCCCTTGAGCTCAGAGCTTTGATGCTGCTGTGAGCTATGATGCTACTATTGCACTCCAGCCTGGGCAACAGAGAAAGACCTGTTATGGAAGAAAAGAAAAGAGGGAAAGGAAAGGGAACGGGAAAAGGCAGAGAAGGAAAACAGGGAAGAAGGGAAGGGAAGGGAAGGGAAGGGAAGGGGAGGGCAGGACAGGGAAGGACAGGGCAGGGCAGGGCAGGGCAGGATAGGGGAGGGGGGGGAGGGAAGGGAAGGGAAGGGAAAAAACTTTCTCTTGTGGGTTTTTTTAGGTGATTTGTTGTAAGAGATAATAATAATGTTATTAACTAACGTTTATGGAATAATTACCATGAATCAAATATCTTCTAATGTATTTTTATTATTTAAAAAAAAATTTTAATTGATACATCATAGTATCAGTTTGGGGGAGTACATGTGATTATTTAATACATTCAAATAATTTGTCAAGAACCAATCAGTAAAATTGAGATATTCATCACCTTAAATATTTGTCCTTTTTCTGTTAGAAATTCAAATGATTCTCTTCTGGCTATTTTTAAATCACAACAGATTATTGAAAACTATAGTCACCCTACTCCTCTAATGTATTTTTAAATAATTATTTTATCTTCAATACTATCATATGAAGGAGGCAATACTGTTATCCCCCTTTTAGCGAACGTAGAAAACTAAAGCACAGAGAAGTTAAGTGACGTTTTTAGCTGCCAGGGTAGAGTTCAGTACGCAGCCAAGCATTCCAGCCTCCATCTATGTGAAAAGGGAAAAACAGCCAGTTTAAATTCATTTCTGTTTTTCTAGCTCCAGGTACATATGAAGCGGCATGCTGTAGTTGTTAAAAGCCTCCCTGACTCTAACGGAAATACTCCAAAATTTCATAGATCAGCTATGTAGGAATGAGAATCCAAATAGGAGGAAACATTCTGTAGTAAATATGAAGGTTTGCTGGGGTTTTTTGGGCAGGGGGGAGGTTGTTGTTTTAGTTATGGCAGCAAAAGCATTTGTTCCCATGACTTCAGTCCTCTCTGGGTGTTATCCACATGAACTATCAAGTACTTTTCTTCTTTAGGTGCTTCTGGTGGATGGGAAAGGCGTGCCCATCCCCAATAAACTCATCTTCATCTCCGCGAATGAAGCCAACTATCACTTTAATACAACCACCAATGAGCAGGGTCTTGTACAGTTTTCAATCAATACTACTAATATCTTGGCTAATAATCTTTTTGTCACAGTAAGTATGGAAAGACAAACCTCTGAGGTCAAAAGGAAATATTAAGAACAGTGACGTATTCAGAAGTGAAGAAACAGATTGCATTTAAGAGTAAGAAATAAGAACATAGCTAGCTTTGAGGTTATAAATTTGCAGATAATAGAATTTCATGAAAAATAATAAAGGCATTAGAAAAGACACTACAGGGGAGGCCGAGGCAGGCGGATCACAAGGTCGAGAGATCGAGATCATCCTGGCCAACATGGTGAAACCCCATCTCTACTAAAAGAAAACAAAAATTAGCTGGGCATAGTGGCGCGTGCCTGTACTCCCAGCTACTTGGGAGGCTGAGGCAGGAGAATTGCTTGAACCCGGGAGGTGGAGGTTGCAGTGAGCCGAGATCACGCCACTGCACTCCAGCCTGGCGCCTGGCAACAGAGCNCAAAAAAAAAAAAGAAAAAAAAAAAAAGAAGAGAAAAAGAAAAGGCACTACAGAATTGCCTGATCTTTTCACTATCATTATCTGTAACATTTTATATATCATGAAAAAAAATCTTATTTGATTTGAGTCTTGAACAATATCAGCTGCTTCAGCAGTTCATGTAATTTGTTTTATGTTTTTTTTCCATGTGTACTTAGAAATTTTGTAAAGTGATCACACACACACACACATACACACACACAATACACATTGTCTAATGATGATGATGGAAATATTTCTATAGCTAAAAAGTTTTCATGCTTGTTATCTCAGACAAAGAAGTGATAAAAGATCACAATTTATGGATTTCATGTAGATAAATAACATAAATTATTTCTGTTTCTTAGTGTTTACTTGTTAATTCAATTTAAAAATATGTAATGATGTTTAATGTTTTCTATGTGATAGACACTTGCTTTCCCTAGGATTTAAAAGGTGAATAAATAGTGTCCCTACACTTTAAAAGTTCCTATTTTCATAGAGTTAACAGATCTGTGAATTATTAGTGTGATGTGTTTACATGCAAAAGTTTTTTTTTTAAATAGGAACTTTATTATGAGAGCAAAGAGAAGAGTCCATAACATATGCCTAATAAATTTAGGAAAAAATAAGTGCGCTCTGAAGAAAATCTAAGGAGCAGTTACCACAAGGGAATGGATAGAATCGTGTGCTAAACAATATATGCAAGGCTTAAAGTTTCAGAAACCACGTAGGTCTTAAAGGTTGGAAGTCACAATAATGATAAGAGGCATAAATGCTAATTTACTAAGGATTACTATAAACAATTTTGAAGCCCTTAAGGTAATAGAATATTATATTAATATAAAACCTAATTTTAATTAAGCCAATTTATGAGGTAATTCTAATACCTGAAAAATCCCATTTCCACTTGTTGGAGTTATTTATCATTCTCACTGGGACATCATTTTTCTTCTAGTTCTGAGGGGCAGAAGGAAAATGTCAAAGTAGTAATGAGTTAGCAGAATCAGGGCAAAAGAGAGACATTTGTGGATGATTTCCTTTTATTTGAATGTTGGGAGGCTGAAAATTCATTTATTTCACTGTCAACCAGTATGACGGAGAGCCGTAGTGTATTTTAGAGTGGAAGACAGTTTTGACTATTCATTTTGGCGAGAAGCTAAGGTGAAGAATTTCAAGACAGTATTCTTACTTTGTTTTTGTGTTTGCCCAGGTTTCCAGTGAGCATCCCAGCTTTTGTTTTCCCTATTCATGGGTAGCAGAAGTCCACCAGCACGCTCAGCACACTGCAAGTCATGTTTTCTCCTTAAGTGGGAGTTACGTTGACCTGGAGTCTGTGGCTGGTACTCTGCGCTGTGGCCACACACAGACCATCAGGGCACACTATATGCTGAAGAGACAGGCCGTGGGAGAGCTGTCGGAGTTCAGTTTCCATTACCTGGTAAGAATGAAGCCATGGAATACAATGGCAGCTTGTCAGTAGGCAAAAGTGGTCAATAGGCTCAGGAACGTCAAAATAAACTACTTGCACACAGCCATGCTGCGTTCTTGTTGTGCGTCCTTCATTTCGTGAGTTTTCATGAGGTTGATTCTCTCCAGCAGAGACTTGACAATTGAAAGTGAGTCATTTTTTTGTTTTCAGGGAATATACTTGATTAATCTACCTCCCAGACAGCAAAATGCCAAAGGCTAGAATGCTAACATTCAGCTAAATTGTAACAACTATTTACAGAGCACTGTCTGTGAGCCACGTGGGGCTGGGCCCGGTTCTCCTCCACCCACCCACCCAGCCCCTCCTCCACACAGGCCTGGGGCCATCGGCGCATGCGCGGTGAGGCTCGCAGCCGAGTGTGGCACTGGGCGGGAGCCGACATGGCAGCCGAGCGCAAGACATAGTTGTCCAAGAATCTGCTACACGTGAAGTTTATGCAAAGGGGACTGGACTCAGAAACCAAGAAACAACTGGAAGAAGAAGAAAAGAAAATCATTAGTGAAGAGCACTGGTACTTGGATTTGCCAGAGCTTAAAGAGAAAGAGAGTTTCATAAGAGAAGAGCAGAGTTTCTTATTATGTGAAGGTCTTCCCTATGGAAGAATGTCATTCAGAGGATTTCATCCTGAGGTGGAGAAATTGATGCTTCATATGAATGCTAAGCACAAAGCAGAAGTTGAAGATGAAACACTGAAGCTCGATGTGTCAGATGAAGAGATGGCTAGAAGATATGAGACCTTGGTGGGGACAATTGGGAAAAAGTTTGCCAGAAAGAGAGACCATGCCAATTATGAAGAAGATGAAAATGGAGACATGCAACCGCTTAAAGCAAAGAAGATGTTCTTAAAGCCCCAGGATTAAGATGGATGCGTTAAGCCATGGCCCACGGGTGCTTCATGGACGTCAGCGGCGGATCTGGAGCTCATCCCAATGATGTCTCTGTAGTTATTAATACTGTAATGTTTACTTTTTAAAGAGATGTATCATTTTAGAAACATGCTGTTTTTGAAACAGATGTTGATGGATGTTGTACATCCTTGGCTTAATGGTGTTCATTCAGAGTGGATTTTTAGCTCCCTGATCTTCAAATGTACATTGTTAGAGGGCTCCTTCCTGAAGAGTTTTTTGACCTCTGGTTTCTCTTAATACAGTTCTCCAGTCACTGACCTTGAATTGACTCATGTAAACTAATGCCAAAGTTTAAATTGCCCTTTATTATATTTATCAAGAATACACATGCCTCTCCGGCTTTAAGTATTCACATGCTACCAGGTCATTATATGGTATTATGTTGCTTTATTTAAAGCATTGAATTAATAGAAAAAATTGTTCTGTAATAAAAATCTACTTTGACATTAAAAAAAAAAGAAAGAAAGAAAGAAAGTGAGTCATGTGGGGAGACGATGCTGAGATCTGTGTCCAGCTCAAGAAAAGTTCTTTACTGTTTTTTCATTTCAGATCATGGCTAAAGGAGGCATAGTCAGATCTGGAACCCACACTCTGCCTGTGGAGTCAGGAGACAGTGAGTATCCTCAGGTTTATCTCTCCTTGCTTCCCTAACACATCCTTACCCTTCCCTCAGTGACAGTTCACCAATGGGGAAATCATTTCTATCACCTCTTCACAATAAGGAGGACACACACGAAAATACCCTTCTTGTGACTCTTTGGCATCTTAAAATTCGACACTCAACAGATAAATTTTGTTTTCTACTCTGTATCAGTCACTCTGCTAAAGGATACTATTTTTTTCATTTTAGTTTCTTTCTTCTAACAGTAAAATAAAAATCTTTTTAAAATCTAAGCTTATTTCCATTCATCTCCACCCCTAATAAAATGTACATTGATTATGTTAATATTGCAGAGAAGAGCAGAGTAATTATCATGGGAAATGAGAAGGAAGAAAGGTGCTAGATTTTTTTTTTTTTCTGTGCCAGGCCATGAGTACTTTATACATGAAATTGGATTCCCTTCAAGAATAAAATGGGGACTAAGGAACCAAGATTATTTTCCATTCTAAGTCAAATAATGTAAAGGTTAAACCACTGAAAAGAGAACCCATGAACATTTTTGTAATTAAGCTAAACTAAGGCAAACATTTTATCAACTTTCACTGCACCCCTGAGCTAAACTTAATAACCGTTAGGATTTGCTTCATGCCTAATATTTTCTCTTTTTGTGTTTTCTCTTCCTGCTAAGCTGGAAAAATAAAATATCCATTTTTAATTTTTATTTTTCAATTTTGAAAATTGAAACAATTTTGAGAAGGTTGAAATATACAAGTTATTAATCAGTACTCAAATAATTAATAATTATTTTAATTAAGCATTAAAGACTGCTGCCAGTTTTGAATATTGGTTTTTCCCACTGCTAATGTAGAGACATTTAGATATGGAGACTGGACCCCAATGTGTAGGTTGTTCCCCTTCAATTCTTGTTGAATAATTTTCTTGTAATGCTGCTATATGTATCACATTCACAGCAATAATCGAAGGTTTTAAAATATTTATTTTTTCTTTTCTAATATTTCAACTTGAATTTTCTTCATAAAAGGAAGAGCCTGTGTAAAAATCTCTATATAGTAAAATGAGGAACAGTTATTTAATTATTTACTTTGTGAAGATGCCACAACATTTTATTGAAAGTAACTGAGTCAATTAGAAAAAATTTCTCTATATAGCTAATTACATCAATTGTTTCATCAAAAAACAATGTTAACCACATATTTTAATACTTATTAATTACTGATTTACTTTCCACAGAATTATCAAAAGCCGTTACACCTCTAAGATACAAGAAATAATTTTGTTCACAATTTGCCTAAATTCAAATTTTTTAAACTTTTCAAATTGTCCAAGTTGAGCTTCCTCATATTGTTTTCTTTTTACACTATTCTTCACACTATCCAAATTATTATTCCTAAACTATTTGTCTGTTTAATTTTCAGAATTCAGATTTTAAATAATGAAGCCTTCTCAAATTTTACTATTTTTATTTTGTTTTTTAATCTTTCATTTTAGGTTTGAAGGATACATGTGCAGGTTTGCTATATAGGTAAACTCATGTCACAGGGATTGTTGTTCACATTATTTCATTACCCAGTTCTAAGCCTAGTACTCAACAGTTATTTTGTCTGATCTTCCTCCACCCACCCTCCACCCTCCAGTAGGCCTCTGTGTCTTCTGCTCTCCCTCCTCCCACCTTCCACCCTCAGATAGGCCCCACTGTGTGTTGTTCTCCTCTTTGTAGCCTTATGTTCTCATCATTTAGCTCCCACTTATAACTGAGAATGTGCAGTATTTGGTTTTCTGTTCCTGCATTATTATGCTAAGAGTAATAGCTTCTAGCTCCATCTATGTTCCTGCAAAGGACATGATAGTGTACATTTTTATGGCTGCATAGTTCCATGGTGTATATGTACCACATTTTTTTTTATCCAGTCTTCCACCGATGGGCATTTATGTTGATTCCATGTCTTTGCTATTGTGAATCGAGTTGCAATGAACATAAGTGTGCATGTGTCTTTATGACAGAACAATTTCTGTTCTTTGGGAATATACCCAAATATACTGAAATTCTTGACTCGAATCATAGTTCTGTTTTTAGCTGTTCGAGGAATTGCCACACTGCTTTCCACAATGGCTGAACTAATTTACATTCCCACCAGCAGTGTATAAGCATTCCCTTTTCTCCACAACCTTGCCAATATCTGTTATTTTTTGACTTTTAATGATAGCCATTCTGACTGATGTGAGATGATATCTCATTGTGGTTTTGATTTGCATTTCTCTAATATTCAGTTGTATTTAGCTTTTTTCATTTGTTTGTTGGCCACGTGTATATCTTCTTTTGAAAAGTGTTTATTCATGTCGTTTGCCCACTTTTTAATGTGGTGGTTTGTTTTTTCCTTGTAAATTTGTTTAAATTTCATAGATGGTGGATACTAGACCTTTATTGGATGCACAGTTTGCAACAGTTTTCTCTCATTCTCTAAGTTGTCTGTTTACTCTATAGTTTCTTTTGCTGTGCAAAAGAAGCTGGTTAGGTTAATTAGATACCATTTGTCAATTTCTGCTTTTGTTGCAATTGCTTTATGCCTTTTCTTCATGAAATCTTTTCACTTCCTATGTCCCGAATGGTATTGTCTAGGTTGTCTTCCAGAGTTTGTATACTTATTGGGTTTACATTTCAGTCTTTAACCCATCTTGAGTTGATTTTTGTATATTGTATAGGGAAGGGGTCCAGTTTCAGTCTTCTGTCTATGGCTAGCCAGTTATCTCAGCACCATTTATTGAATAGGGAGTCCTTTCCTTGTGTTTGTCAGCTTTCTTGAAGATCAGATGGTTGTAGGTGTGCAGTATTATTTCCGGTCTCTGTATTCTGTCCCATTGATCTGTGTGTCTGTTTTTGTACCAGTACCATGCTGTTTTGGTAACTGTAGCCCTTTAGTTTAGTTGGAAGTTGAGTAGCATGATGCATCCTCCTTTGTTCTTTTTGCTTAGGATTGCCTAGGCTATTTGATCTTTTTCTTAATTCCATAGGAATTTAAAAATAGTTTTTTCTAGGTCTGTGAAGGACGCCATTGGTCATTTGATAGGAATAGCGTTGAAGCTATAAGTTGCTTTGGGCAATACGACCACTTCATGATACTTATTCTTCCTATCCATGAGCGTGGAATATTTTTCCATTTGTTTGTGTCATCTCTGATTTCTTTGAGCAGTGTTTTATAATTCTCATTGTAGAGAGCTTTTGCCTCCCTGGTTAGCTGTATTTCTAAGTATTTTATTCTTTTTGTGACAATTGTGAATGGAATTGCATTCCTGATTTGGCTATTTGCTTGGCTGTTGTTGGTACAGGAATGCTAGTAATTTTTGTACAAAGGAGTTTTTTGGCCAAGACTATAGAGTTTTCTAGATATAGAATCATGTCATCTACAAACACAGATAGTTTGACTTCATTTCTTCCTATTTGGATGCCCTTTATTTCTTTGTCTTGACTGATTGTTCTGGTGCTTATTATTTTGAGGTATGTTCTTTCAATATCCAGTTTATTGGGAGTTTTTAACATGAAGAGGTGTTGAATTTTACTGAAATCCTTTTCTGCATCTGTTGAAGTAACCATCAGTTTTTGTCTATACTTCTGTTTCTATGATGAATCACCTCTATTGATCTGCATATTTTGAATAACCTTGCGTCCCAGGGTTGAAGTCTACTTGATCATGGTGGATAAGCTTTTTGAAGTGTTGCTGGATTTGGTTTGCAAACATTTTGTTGAGGATTTTGCATCAGTGTTCATCAAGGATATTTGGTCAGACTATTTTTTATGTGAATCCCACTTCTCCTCATTGTGGGGAACCCCACAGCCCAGGACTCCAAACACCACCACCTCACCCCCATCAGGATTTTCAGGCTGGTAGCAACTCAGTATTTCCCTGAGACAGAACTCAAAGAAGGAGAGGCTGGCTGCCATTTTTTCTGTCTTGCAACCTCCATTGCTGTAACTTTCAGGCTCTGAACAGCAAGTAGGGATTAGGGTGTGGCATGGATTCCCTGCACAGCACAGCTGACGCACTAGTTATTTTAGGTGAGATGTAGGTTGTTAATTTGAGATCTTTCTAACTTTTTGATGTGAATGCTTAGTGCTATAAGTTTCCCTCTTAACACTGCCTTAGCTGTGTTCCAGAAATCCTGGTATATTGTATCTTTTTTCTCGTTAGTTTCAAAGAACTTCCTGATTTCTGCCTAAATTTTATTATTTGCCCAAACCTCATGCAGGAGCAGGTTGTTTAATTTCTATGTAATTGTATGATTTTGAGAGATTTTCTTCATATTGAATTCCATTTTAATCACCTGGTGGTCCAAGAGTGTGGATTGTATGATTTCATTTTTCTTAATTTGCTGAGGGTTGTTTTATGTCTGATTGTGTGATTGATTTTAGAGTAGTGCCATGTGCAGTTGAGAAGAATGTACTTGTTGTTGTTTTGGGGTGGATAGTTCTGTAGATGTCTATCAGATCCATTTTGATCCAGTGCTGACCTCAGATTCTAAATGTCTTTGTTAATTTTCTGCCACAACGATCTGTCTAATACTGTCAGTGGAATGTGGAAATTTCTCAATATTATTGTGTGGGAGTCTAAGTCGCTTTGAAGGTCTCTAAGAACTTGTTTTATGAATCTGGGAGCTCCTGTGTTGGGTGCGTATAGATTTTGTTTAGTTGGGTCTTCTTGTTGAATGAAACCCTTTACCATTATGCAATTCCCTTCTTTGTCTTTGTGTGTGTGTGTGTGTGTGCTTTCTTTGTTTAAAGTCTGTTTTGTCTGAAATTAGTCTTGCAATCCCTGCTTTTCTCTAATTTCCATTTGCTTGGCAGGTTTTTCTCTTTCCTTTTATCTTGAGCCTATGGGTGTCATTGCATGTGAGATGGGTCTCTTAAAGACAGCATACCACTGGGTCTTGCTTCTTCCTCCAGCTTGCCACTGTGCCTCTTGAGGCATTTAGTCTGCTTACATTTGAGGTTAATATTGAGATGTGTGAATTTGAAACTGTCATCACGTTGTTAGCTGTCTGTCAACTTGTTTGTGTAGTTGCTCTATAGTGTCACTGGTCTGTGTACTTCTGCGTGTTTTTGTAGTGGCTGGTAATAGTCTCTCCATTTTATATTTAGTGCCTCTTTCTAGAGCCCTTGTTAGATGGGTCTGGTGGTAACAAATTCCTTCAACATTTGCTTGTCTGAGGAGCATCTTATTTCTCCTTCACTTATGAGGTTTAGTTTGGCCAGATATGAAATTCTTGGTTGAAATTTGTTTTCTTTAAGAATGTTGGCTGGGCACAGTGGCTCATGCCTGTAATCCCAGCACTTTGGGTGGTTGAGGTAGGCAGATCATGAGGTCAGGAGATGGAAACCATCCTGGCCAACATGATGAAACCATGTCTCTACCAATAATACAAAAATTAACTGGATGTGGTGGTGTGCGCCTGTACTCCCAGCTACTCAGGGGGCTGAGGGAGAAGAACCACTTGAACCCAGGAGGTAGAAGTTACAGTAAGATGAGATCTTGCCACAGCACTCCAGCCTGGTGACAGAGTGAGACTCTGTCTCAAAAAAAAAAAAAAAAAAAAAAAGGCTCCCAATCTTTTATGACTTGTAAGGTGTCTGCTAAGAGCCCCACTGTTAATCTGATGAGCTTCCCAATCTTTTATGACTTGTAAGGTGTCTGCTAAGAGCCCCACTGTTAATCTGATGAGCTTCCCTTTGTAGGTGATTTGTTCTTTCTCTCTGGCTGCCTTTAACACTTTTTTTTCTTTCATTTCAACCTTAGTGAATGTGATGATTATGTGTCTTAGGGATGACCTTCTTGTGAAGTATATTTTGGGGTTCTCTGTATTTTCTGAATTCAAATTTGGTCTCTCTAGTTAGAAGGGGAAGTTTTCATGGATTATATCCTAAAATATGTTTTCCAAGTTGCTTTCATCCTGCTCATTTCTTTCAGGGATGCCAAGGAGTTGCAGATTTAGTCTTTTTACATACATAATCCAATATTTCTCGATCAGAGGTTTTGTGCATTCCTTTTCATTCTTTTTTCTTTATTCTTCTCTGATTGTTGTATTTCAGAAAGTCAATCTTGTAGCTGGTTTTGCACTGGCAGCCCCAGTGCAGGGGCAGAGTCCTGGCAAGGGTGGGGTTGGTGGACTTAGTGCCTGAGATTCTTTCAACAGCTTGATATATTCTGCTGTTAATGCTTGTGATTGCATTATGAAATTCTTGTAGAATGTTGTTCAGCTCTATCAGGTTGGTTATATTCCTTTCTATACTGATTATTGTGTCTGTCAGCTCCTGCATCATTTTATTGTGATTCTTTAGCTTCTTAGATTGGGTTTCAACATTCTCCTGACTCTCAATAATCTTCATTCCTATCCACATTCTGAATGATATTTCTGTCATTTCAGCCATCTCAGCCCAGTTAAGAACCCTTGCTGGAGAACTGGTGTGATCGTTTGGAGGAAAGAAGATGCTCTGGCTTTTTGAGTTGTCAGAGTTCTTGTGCTGGTTCTTTCTCATCTTTGTGAGCTGATGTTTCTTCAGTCTTAGAAATTGCTGTTGTTGGCCGGAAATTGCTGTTGTTGGCCGGGCACAGTGGCCCATGCCTGTAATCCCTGCACTTTGGGAGGTTGAGGTGGGCAGATCATGTGCGGTTGGGAGTTCAAGACCAACCTGACCAACATGGAGAAACCCTGTCTCTACTAAAAATACAAAATTAGCCTGGCATGGTGCTTCATGCCTGTAATCCCAGCTACTTGGGAGCCTGAGGCAGGAGAATCACGGAGGCAGAGGTTGTGGTGAGCCGAAATTGGACCATTGCACTCCAGCCTGGGCGACAGAACAAAACTCTGTCTTTAAAAAAAAAAAGAAAAAAGAAATTGCTGTTGTTTCCATTTTTTCCTCTTATCTTATGTGATGACCTTTGGGGTTTGATTGTGGTATAAGGTGGGTTCGGTTAACTGACTTTGTTACCAGAAGGTTCATGGGCAGTAGGGACCCGGAGGGGCAAGGCTTAGCTCAGGGTGCCTGGATTGTATGCTGTCACTCTGGGAAACTGGTATCTGGCTCCGACTTTGTTCTCTGGCTCCTCGAGGTTAGGAACCTGCTGCACTGAAGGGGCCAAGGTACTCCCAGACCACTGATCACAACACTCCCATGGGTGATGTCAGCCAAAGCACTTTGCAGGACAGTGGCAGCGGGTTCAATCCTCATTCACATGCAACAGCAGCAGAGGCAGTGGCAGAGCGGTGGAGTACACACTCATCAGCTACGGCAGGGTGCTAGCAGGTGCCAGGTTGCTGGCCTTTGTGCAGGCATTCACAGCAATGGTCATAGTAATATGGCTCAGGGGATTGGGGGATCCCCACCAGCAACTGTGCATGCATTTGCATTGATGGTGGTGTTAGCATGGGGGTGGGGCGCTGGTGGGTGCAGGACTGTATGAATCTTTTGTGTGCATTCACACTGGCAGCAGTGTCTGCATGTGGCTAGGGGTGGGTCTGTGCATTTTGTGCCTAGTTTTGCACTGGCAGCCCCAGTGCAGGGGCAGAGTCCTGGCAGGGGTGGGGTTGGTGGACTTAGTGCCTGCCAATGCTCTGACGTCGGTGGCAGTGTGATGGGATAGGGAGCGATGGAGTGTACTCAGGCTGCCAGCAGTGGCAAGGCAGGGTGCACGCACACACATGTGCTGGGAAATTGCATTATTAAAAGCTTTAATTTCCTACCACTATTCTTTGCAATAAAGTCCCATATTTTGTTTTGCTGTTTTTATGACATTTCAATCTACCCCACCTTCCATGTTGAACTCAAGACACAATGATAGAAGGGCTTCCTTCCTTTTAGAAAAGGAACTTATTTCCTTTTTGACGTTTGAGCTAAATCTTGATCTGTCCAACTCAACAGAAATATGAATGGCATGACACAGCCTTAATGATATTTTAAACTTCCTTTCTTCTCAAACTTAGAGTTTTGAAGTATAAATACATAGTGATATAAAATAATAAGTAATGTTAGGCTAACATAAAATTTACATAAAGTTAGAAAAATTCCATATTCTACATAGAGTTAAAACAGTTTTTAATTGAGAACCACCCATCTCAGGGCTTTAATATCATCATTTTTAAAAAGGAAATTGTGTCCATGCACAGTGGCTGCTGCCTGTAATTGCAGCACTTTGGGAGAGTTGCTTGAACTCAGGAGTTTAGGACCAGCCTGGGATACACAGCAAGACCCTATCTCTACAAAAATACATAAAAAATCAGCCAAACATGGTGTTGTGCACCTGTAATCCCAGCTACTGGGGAGGCTGAGGCAGTACAATCACGTGAACCCAGAAGTTCGAGGCTGCAGTGAGCTATGATTGCACCACTGCATTCCAGCCTGGGCAACAGAGCAAGACCCTGTCTCCAAAAAATTGCATTTATTTAATGCGTACTACATAACATTATGGGACACATATAGATAGTAAAATGGCTACCATAGTGATGCAAAGTAACATGGCCATCATTTGTGTTTGTGCTTGTGGCAAGAAGAGCTAAAATGTACTCACTTAGCAGAAATCTAAAATATACTACCATTTTATTAACTACAGTCTTCATGTTGTGTATTAGATAGCTATCCTTGTTCATCCTGATATTATATTACACTTTGTAAAATATTTCTAAGGATATTAGACTTAGTTTTTAACACATATAGTCAAGAAAAAATAATCATAGTTCTTCTACAGTTATGATTGTCCTTGTCCTACATTACTATTTTGAGTTTCAACAATGTCTAGAGACTCTGTTATCGTGTGTATTGTCTAACTTCACCAAGAATAAGTTACTGGAGAACAACTTAGAAACACAGAAATTTAAAGCAATATAGCTGAGAATCTGGGACAGGAGGGATGTAGAGGAAAGGAAGACGTGGAACCAACACCAGATGGTATCTGTCTTCTCTTTATGTACCAACATCCCAGAACCTTTGCTGTCCGTAAGTCTCTCGTGGTTGTATAATTACCATTATTCAACTAAATGTGGGCCATCTACTCAAGTCACCGGTGGACTGTTCAGAAAATGGAACTTTTGTTGTTACCCTTTTGTAACTACCTGATGGCCCTTTAGCCTGCTTTAAAATGTAATGTATTTTCTGAAGTGTTTTCTGGTACCATTTAATACTTCCAGTAGAAATATACTAATGTACTTATAAGAGTTTAACACTGCAATGAAAACTCTAAAACTTAAATATTCTTTTAGGAAGTTCAACTAGTATGAACTTTTTTTTTTTTTTTACATACAGTGCTTTTTAAAAGTCATATATTATAAAATAAACTCATTATATCTTACAAATTATACCTCTATATTTAAATTGAGAATCACCCCTAGTCTGAAATGTAAATAAAATATTGTCACATAGATATGCATAAAATTTGGAGCCACTGATATTTAATTGATTAAGGCAACAGTTAAGTGGAATATCAGATTTAAAAAATGTGAGTGAAAGGAACTTTGTTAACTTATGCCACAAGTGAAGTTCTGAAGGGATACATTGGCCTACTAATTTCACCACATAACTAAATACACATGAAGAGACTAAGCCATTGAACGAATGGACACAGTCCAAACTGGGTAAGACCAAGGAACAGCGTCCTGACTTATCACCATCCTGTCTCACTCTCTCCATGTTCCAGTGAAAGGCAGTTTTGTCTTATCCTTGCCTGTGGAGTCAGACATTGCTCCCATTGCACGAATGTTCACCTTTGCCGTTTTACCAGATGGAGAAGTTGTTGGAGACTCTGAAAAATTTGAGATTGAAAACTGTCTAGCCAACAAGGTGAGTGATTTAACATAAAATTCAAAGAACACAAATAAATGATACTGTAATCTAGATACTGCCATCTATTTCACCCCAGAGAAAACTGAGTTCAGAAAAGTAAAATGGGTTGCCCAACAGTTCCCAACAAGTTTACGTAAGACCCACATTTCTAGGCATCTAGTACAGCACTTTTTCCATTACACAAAGCTGTTACCAAATAAAATACAGTCAGTGTTGTGTTCATGATGGTCTCCTCTGCTGATTCAATTGTGTGAGAATGTAAAATGCTAAGACTCAAAAGTTCCCAAATCCTGAAGAAAAAGTACAAATACCTAGAATTACCTTATTATGTATCAGAGATAAAGATGGCCAATGGGGTGCGGTGACTCACGCCTGTAATCCCAGCACTTTAGGAAGCTGAGGCTGGTGGATCATGAGATCAGGAGTTCAAGACAACTCTGGCCAAAATGGAGAAGCCCTGTCTCTACTAAAAATACAAAAAAGAGCTGGGTGTGGTGGCATGCACCTGTAATCCCAGCTACTCAGGAGGCTAAGGCAGGAGAATTGCTTGAACCCGGGGGGCAGAGGTTGCAATGTGCCAAGATCATGCCACTGCACTCCGGCCTGGGTGACAGAGCAAGGCTCCATCACAAAACAAAACAAAAGATGGCCATCTAAAAGTTAAACAAGGTGTCTATCCTTATTCTGCTTCAGTTGTCTCCATAGGACAAGACTAAGGTACTAAGAAGCCTTTGCAATATAGTGAAGGAAAGATGTAAAACAGATTTCTGACTGAAATTAACAACACAGTCATATCAACTGAATATAAGGATGACTTAGGAAATGCAGGTGACTGCAAGATCACAGAAGTGGGGAAAACACTGGTTGACTTTTCCTTCATTTCCCACAGGTGGACTTGAGCTTCAGCCCAGCACAAAGTCTCCCAGCCTCACACACCCATCTGCGAGTGGCAGCTGCTCCGCAGTCGCTCTGTGCCCTTCGTGCTGTGGACCAAAGTGTGCTGCTCATGAAGCCTGAGGCTGAACTCTCCACGTCCTCAGTGAGTTTTCAGCAGCCTCAGGGACCAGGAAGGGCCATGCCAGGGGCTTAGAGCAAGAAGTCTCTATTGAGAGTAAAATGTAGCCGTAAAAATACTTACCGTTTGTCTAGTCCCTGATAGTTTCGTAAGTTTTCTTGCTTAGTCTGCCCAACATTCTGGAGAGTATTAGTCCCAGTTTAAGATGAGAAAGTGAATTCAGAATAGTTGAGAGATTTGTTCAAGACTGAGTGACATAAGCTGAGATGTGATTCTGAAACTCTGCCTGCAAGTTTTGATTCCTTCTATGACACAACTTCTATTTATATAAAGAATCAAATCTCAACCTCAGTAATTAATGTCTTACAATAAGTAATCTTAATGAAACTATATTTTGTTAAGATTCCACACTTATGTGATAGTCATGTTTAAAACAGTGAGTAAATGAATGTGTTGCCAAAGTATTAGGTAATTTGGACCCTGTCTCAGGGAGTCACTTTTGGTCACTGGAGTATCTAAGCTTGTTATAAAATTAATACCTGCAAACATAAGGGAAGTTATGTACCTTTTAACACATCTAACTATTGATGTCTCGAGAGTTGTTGGGATCTGTGAAAGTGAT
This sequence comes from Cebus imitator, assembly GCF_001604975.1. NCBI lineage: Eukaryota > Metazoa > Chordata > Mammalia > Primates > Cebidae > Cebus > Cebus imitator. Next base: position 1,519,458 of record NW_016107784.1, on the reverse strand, counting down.
AATAAGTGATTTGAAAATTATTTTCTATTTTTTAAAAAAAGACCTACTACACCTTTGTTAGTAATCTTGATTCACAGACTAAAATTTTAATTCTCTGCTATTTATTACAGTTATATTAATTCATGGGGGTAACATTTAGCATGTCATCATGACTTATTTATTTTATTATTTCAAGCTTACTACATGTTGGATCTGTTGTAGAAGCTGAGGAAACAGAGGGAAACATACCACAGTCCTTGTCCTTATAGAGGGTCAATTAAACAAAGGCTATAGATGACTCAGCAAAATAAAAGGTGAACATTGGTTATTAATTGCCATTTGGAGAAAATACTATCTAATATGGGATTTTTGAAGAACAATTATCAGAAGGAAGGGAATAGCTCAGAACCTACTTGTCTAACCTATTTAAAACTAGATTACTCATATTTGAAAATTTTTTAACATAATACAAGAAAAAATGAGGTTGTTATGATTTGATCATTGACAAAAAGTTATGAGAAATTTTATAGCTTTAACTGCCTCATGAATCATCAGTTAAAAGAGTCAATCAACTTATCTGTTTGGTAGGTATTATTGATTTTCAATGTTGGTTGACAAATTAGAAATATGAAAGTTTCTTTTGTTTGTTCTAGTTTCTACTTCATGTCCATTAAAATTTTAAACTCTGACATAGGCTTGGCATGGTAGTTCATGCCTGTAATCCCACCACTTTGGGAGGCCGAGGAGTGTGAATCACAAGGTCAGGAATTCAAGACCACACTGACCAAGACGGTGAAAACCGTCTCTACTAAAAATACAAAAATAGCCTGCTACAGAGGCAGGTGCCTGCAATCCCAGCTACTCAGGAGGCTGAGACAGGAGAATCGCTGGAACCTGGGTGGCAGAGGCAGTGAGCCGAGATAGCACCATTGCACTCCAGCCTGGGCAATAAAGTGAGACACCCATCTCAAAAATAATATCAATAATAATAATAATAACTGTGAGATAACTATAGCTGAGACCCTGTCCTATTTTTACTTATCAAAATTAACATTCTTGAGGTTGGAGCATACCCACTAGTGCCCCCTTATCTGCAGGGGTATGTCCCAAGACCTCCCGTGGATATCTGAAACTGTGGATAGCACTGAACCCAATGCCATCAACCAGAACACGTTTCTGTTCCTGTCTTCCACCCACAAATTTAATGCCTTTTCCATCTTAACAAAGCACTTATTGCATGCTGTAGCCATAATTTTTGTAGCTTGAGATGTGACAGCAAAACTAACATGAATTTCTTTTTCCTTCTTCACAATTGCGTGGATAGAAGATTCGTTCTTGCCATAGATCTTAGCAACCTCAGCATACATTTTCTTTTCTTTCCTTATCAAGTGGAGAACTTTCACCTTTTCTCATAAAGGAAGTACTTTCCGGCTTCTCTTCCACTTCTGAATTGCCATCATCAGTACTCTGGTCCAATGGGGCCGTTATAAAGTCAAATAAGGGTGAGTCGATACTGTGGCACTGTGCTACTGTGACGGTCAATCTTACAACTGAAGAGACTAGGTGACTAAAGGGCAGGGGGTGACTACAGTGTGGATCCACCGGAAAAAGGGAGAATTCACATCCTGAGCAGGATGAAGCAGGATGGTGGGAGATTTCATCATGCTGCTCAGAATGGCAGAAATTTAAAACTTATGAATTGTTTATTTCTGAATTTTCCGTTTAGTATTTTTGGATCACAGTTGACCACAGATCGTGGAAATCTTGGAAACCAAAACCGTAGATCGGGGGGACTCCTATAATCAAAGTTTTTCTCAATCTTGATTTGTATTTTATTAATAGGTCAAAATATCTCCTCGTAGGATAATAACTATTATACAAGAGACAATGACTATGTTTCTGTATTTTAGTTAGAGAAAACAACTTCAAGAAGTTAATCGGAAACAGGAAAACTTTCTGAGTGCTTTGTTTGGAAACATGCCTGATATTTTTACCCTCCGTAATGACGACCAGTCTATTCTAAGCTATTAATTTCAGCATGGACTAAAGGAGTTTAGTTTGCCTCTCAACAGTTCACGTCCGTCTTATTCTGTTTGGTCATATACATTTAATAGTCGCTTCAGTAAGGGCTGGTAAGCTTTGAATGTTGTGAAGGTGGGAAGGAATTATGAACATATCTGGAGATTTTAGATGATAAAGTTACAAAAACCTTTAAGCTTGGTTGCTTTGAATAACAACAGAAATCATTAGTTCACCCAATATAAATAATACATGTTCATTTACATACCTGTTTAATTCTACTCAAAAACAAATGTAAAGAAAGTAGAAAGGGTTTTGTGTTAGCTGTCCATTGCTGCTTAACAATTTTCTTCAAAACCTAGTGGCTTAAAACAATCAACATTTCTTATCACATGCAGCTTCTGTGAGTCAGGAATTCAGAGCAGCTTAGCCAGGTGGGTCCAGCTTGTCATCTGCAGTGACTGTGATTAGCATGGTGGCCAGAGCTGCAGTCACCTGCCAGCTTGACAGCTTGGAAGATCTGCTTCCAAGACAGGTTTCTCGAACGCTATCGTCAGGAGGCCTCAGTTCCTCATCACACAGACGTCCTAGCGCTGCCGGTGTCCTGATTTTCTCCAGAGCATGTGACCCAAGAGAGCTAATGTGCTAAAGTTGTAATATCTTCTGTGACCTAGGCTTGAAAGTCATGTCTCCTCACTTCCACAATATCCCATTGGCTATAGTGGTCTACCTTATTCATTGTGGCACAAATAATGTTAGGGCATGAATACCAGGAGGCAGAGATTGTTGTGGGCAATTTTGGAAGCTGTCTCCACAGCCTGATCTCTGACCCCCAGAAATTTATGAGCTCCCACATGTAAAATACACTCGATCCTCTCTCTGAGGTCCCTAAAATTCTCATTGTAAAATAGTAACAGCTCGCAGGCTAAATATCATTTAAATTAGGTCCAAGTACAGATAATGCCCCTCAGATATGATTCCTCAGGTACGATACGTCTAGATACAAAGGCATTGAACTAATGTGTACTCAAGTTATTTGGCCTTACACACTCAACGTACAGTGGTAGAACTGGTATAGAACAATCACCATTGACATTCCTGTTCAAAAAGGGGGAAGCCAGAGGCCCTCAAGGGTTACTGGTCCATAGTTACTCTGAGATCAAGCCAGACAAATGGAAGTTCTCTGATTCAGACTCAATCGTACATCAGTCCAGGGATAAATATTCAGGCCTCTGGCCGTGCCCTGTAGATTCTTGATTCTGTTGAGTCATCTTTTTTCAATAAAAAGTACCCTGCGTTTGCAATTGCATAGACATTGGTCTACCCAATATATATGATATAAGTTCACTTATGTGCCTATGTGATTCCTTTATTTTTATTTCGAATATGGACTACCTTTTGTTTATTTATTTATTCAACTTTTATTTTAACTTCAGAGGTACAACAAATACATCTGGGTATTAAGCCAAGCATCTATTAGCTATTCTTCTTGATGCTCTCCCTCCCCACACCCTGCCCTCCAACAGGCCCTGGTTAAGTGTTGTTCTCCCCATGTGTTCTCATCATTCAGCTCCCACTGATAAGTGAGAACATGCAGTGTTTGGTTTTCTGTTCCTGTGTTAGCTTTCTGGGGATAATGGTTTTCAGCTCTATCCATGTCCCTGCAAAGGACATGAACTCATTCCTTTTTATGGCTGCATAGTATTTCATTGTGTATATGTACCACATTTTCTTTATTTAGTCTACCACTGATGGGCATTTAGAGAGATTCCGTGTCTTTGCTATCATGAATAGTGCTGCAGTGAACATATGCATGCATGTATCTTTACAACAGAATGATTTATATTCCTTTGGGTATACACCCAGTAATGTGATTGCTGAGTCAAATGGTATTTTCACCTCTAGGTCTTTGAAGAATTACCACACTTTCTTCTGCAATGGATGAACTAATTTATACTCCAACCAACATTAAAAAAGCATTCCTTTTTCTCCACAACCTCACCAGAATCTGTTGTTTTTTGACTTTTTAATAGCAGCCATTCTGATTGGTGTGAGATGGTATCTCATTGTGGTTTTGATTCATGTTTCTCTAATGAGAAATTAAAGAAATAATTATGCTGAGGGTTTTTTCATACATTTGTTGGCTGTATTATGTCTTATTTTGAGAAGTGTCTGTTCGTGTCCTTTGCCAACTTTTAGATGAGATCTTATTTCTTGTAAATTTGTTTAAGTTCCTTGTAGACTCTGGATATTAGGCCTTTCTCAGGTTAACAGATCGCGAAAATTTTCTCTCATTCTTTAAGCTGTCTGTTCACTCTGATGATAGTTTCTTTTGCTGCGCAGAGCTCTTTAATTAGATCCCATTTGTAAATTTTTGCTTTTGTTTCAGTTGCTTTTGGCATTTTCACCATGAAATCTTTGCCGGTGCCTATCTCCTGTACAGCATTGCCTGGATTTTCTTCCAGGGTCTTTATAGTTTTGGGTTTCACATTTAAGTCTTTAATACATCTTGAGTTAATTTTTGTATATGGTGTAACGAAGGGGTCGTGTTTCAATTTTCTGCCTATGGCTAGCCAGCACTCCCAGCACCATGTATTAAATAGGGAATCCTTTCCCCATTGCTTGGTTTTGTCAAGTTTGTCAATGATCAGATGGCTGTAGGTGTGTGGTTTTATTTCTGAGTTCTCTATTCTGTACCACTGGTGTATGTGACTGTTCTTTTACCAGTATCATCCTGTTTTGGTTACTGTAGCCTTGTAGTAGAGTTTGAAGTTAGGTAACATGATGCTTCTAGCTTTGTTCTTCTTGCTTAGAATTGTCTTGGCTAGGAGAGAGATCCAAGATGGCTGATCACTAGCAGCTCGGGATTGCAGCTCCCACTGAAAGAGCAGAGAACGAGAGGACGCCACACTTTCAGATCAATTTTTGTTGCTCACACACCAGGAGATTCCCAGCGGAGGAGCCCCACGTGTCGCCAGCGTGACTCTTGAGGCCGGTGAGGCAGTTTTGCCGCTGCCTTGGTGTGGCGGTTC
>NW_016107784.1:1503236-1512315 GCF_001604975.1 Cebus imitator | reverse complement strand
GGGGTGGGTTCAGAGCCTAGCAATCTTGCTAAGGAGTAGCAGGGAATGATGAAGAAAAGGTCATAGAGGTCAAAATGAAAGATGGAGAGAGGAACTTGAACAGCTGGATAAAAGGAAATGAAGACTTACCTAGGAGGAGAGGAGCCCTTTTAAAATAAAAAAAAAAAAAAAAAGAATTGTCTTGGCTATTCAGGCTCATTTTGGTTCGATATGAATTTTAAAATAGACTTTTCTAATTCTGTGAAGAATGTTAATGGTCGTTTAATGAAAATAGCATTGAATCTAAAGATACTTTAGGCTGCATGGCCATTGTCATTACATTGATTCTTCTCATCCATGAGCACGGAATGTTTCTCCATTTGTTTGTGTCTCTCTGATTTCCTTGAGCAGCGGTTTGTAATTCTCTTGAAGAGGTCCTTCACTTCCCTTGTTAGCTGTATTTGTAGGTATTGTATTGTTTTGTAGCAACTGTGAATGGGAGTTCATTCATGATTTGGATCTCTGCTTGCCTGTTGTCGGTGTATAGGGATGCTTATGATTTTTGCACATTGATTTTGTATCCTGAGACTTTGCTTAAGTTGCTTATCAGCTTTACAGTCTTTTAGGGTTAAGATAATAAGGTTTTCTAGATATAAAATCATGTCATCTGCAAATAAAGATAATTTGACTTTCTCTCTTCCTGTTCAAATACGTTTTGTTTCTTTCTCTTCCCTGTTTGCCCTGGCCAGAAATTCCACTTCCATGTTGAATGGGTGTGGTGAGAGAGGGCATCCCTCTCTTTTGCTGGTTTTCAAGGGAAATGCTCCCAGCCTTTGCCTGTTCAGTATGATATTGGCTGTGTGTCATATATGGCTCTTATGAGGTATGTTCCTTCAATACCTAGTTTAGCGAGAATTTTTAACAAAAAGGATGTTGAATTTTATCAAAGGCCTTTTCTGCGTCTATTGAGAAATCATGTAATTTTTGTCTTTAGTTCTATTTATATAATGAAGTGCATTTCTTGATTTGTGTATGTTGAGCCAAGCTTGCATCCCAGGGATGAAGCCTACTTGGTTGTGGTAGGTAAGCTTTTGCTGTGCTGCTGGATTTGATTTGCAAGTATTTTGTTAAGGATGTTTGCATCGAAGTTCATCAGGGATATTGGCCTGAAGCTTTCTTTTTTTGTTGTGTCTCTGCCAGGTTTTGGTATCAAGATGATGGTGGTCTCGTACATTAGGGGGAGTCCTTCCTTTTCAATTTTTGGAATAGTTTTAGTAGAAATGGTACCAGCTCTTCTTTCTACCTCTGGTAGAATTCAGCTGTGAATCCATCTGGTCCTGGGCTATTTTTGGTTGGTAGATTATTTATTACTGCCTCAATTTCAGAACTTGTTTTTGGTCTATTCAAAGATTCAATTTCTTCCTGGTTCAGTCTTGAGAGGGTGTATGTGTCCAGTAATTTATAAATTTCTTCTAGATTTTCTAGTTTATGTACACAGAGGTGTTTATAGTATTCTCTGATAGTTGTTTGTATTTCTGTGAGTTCAGTGGTGATATCCCCCTATCTTTCTGATTGTGTCTACTTGATTCTTTTCTTTTTCTGTTTCTTTATTAGTTCAGCTAGCAGTCTATTTTATTTATTTATTTTTTTCAAAAAAGGGGCTCCTGGATTCATCGGGACTTTTTTTTTGAGGTTTTTTTATGTCTCTATCTACTTCAGTTCCGCTCTGATATTTGTTATTTCTTGTCTTCTGCTAGCTTTGGGTTTATTTGCTCTTGGTTCTCTAGTTCTTTTAGTTGAGATGTTAGGTTATTGCTTTGAGATCTTTCTAGCTTTCTGATGCAGGCATTTAGGGCTATCAATTTCCGACTTAACACTGTTTTAGCCGCATCCACAGATTCCCGTACATTGTCTCTTTGTTCTCATTAGTTTCAAATAACTTCTTGATTTCTGCCTTAATTTCATTGTTTACTCAAGAGTTATTCACAAGTAGGTTATTCAATTTCCATGTAGTTGTGTGGTTTTGGGTGAATTTCTTAATCTCAAGTTCTAATTTGATTGCACTGTCATCAGAAAGACTGCTATAATTTCACTTCTTTTGCATTTGCTGAGGAGTGTTTTACTTCCAATTATGTGATCAATTTTTGAGTAAATGCCATGTGGCAATGAGAAGAATGTATATTCTGTTGAATTTGGGTGGAGAGTTGTGTAGATATCTATCACGTCCACTTGACCCAGGGCTGAGTTTAGGTCCTAATTATCTTTGTTAATTTTCTGTCTTAATCATCCATCTAATATTGTCAGTGGGGTGTTCAAGTCTCCCACTATTACTGTGTAGGAGTCTAAGTCTCTTTGTAGGCATCTAAGCACTTGCTTTCTGAATCTGGGTGCTTCTGTACTGGGTGCATATATATTTAGAATAATTAGCTTTCTTGTTGAATTGAACCCTTTACCATTATTTAATACCTTTGTTTGATCTTTGTTTAAAGTCTGTTTTGTCAGAAACTAGCATTGCTTTTTTCTGTTTTCCATTTGCTTGGTACATTTTTTTCTCCATCTCTTTATTTTGAGCCTGTGTCTGTCCTTGCACATGAGATGGGACTTTTAAAGACAGCATGCTGATGGGTCTTGGCTTTTATCCAGCTTGCCATTCTGTGTCTTTTAACTAGGGCATTTAGCCGATTTACATTTAAGGTTAGTATATTTATGTGTGAATTTGATCGTGATGCTTTTTGGCAGACTTGTTTATGTGGTTAGTTCATCGTGTTCTGGTCTGTGTACTTCAGTGTGTTTTGCAGTGGCTGGTAATGGTCTTTCTTTTCCATATTTAGTGCTTTCTTCAGGAGTCTTGCAAGGCAGGCCTTGTGGTCATGAATTTCCTAGGCATTCACTTGTTTGAAAAGCATCTCATTTCTCCTTTGCTTATGAAGCTTAGTTTGGCCAGGTATAAAATTCTGGGTTAGAAATTATTTTCTTTAAGGCTGTTGAATATTGATCAGTAGCTGCTACACTGGAAGGATGGCAGAGCAAGAGCAAAGAAAAAATCCCTTTGGTTCCAGAAAATCTTCTGAAAAAGAAGAAGACTTATCAAGCCCTGAAAGCAACTCAGGCAAAGCAAGCACTTTTGGCAAAGAAGGAGCAGAGGAAAGGAAAAGGGCCTAGGTTTGAGTGACTGGAATTATTCCTACATGATTCCTGGCAGTGGAAACGTGACAAGGTGCATGTCAGATGACTAGAAGTAAAGCCTCATGCCTTCAAATTGCCAGGTAAACATGCCTTTGTCATATGAATAGAAAAAATTGATGGTGTCAGTTTACTGGTGCAAAGAACCATTGCAAGACTTCGCCTAAAGAAAATTTTTAGTGGTGTCTTTGTAAAAGTCACCCCCCAGAACCTAAAAATGCTGCAAATAGCGGAAGCTTATGTGACCTGGGGATTTCCAAATCTGAATTCTGTCTGGGAACTCATTTTGAAACATGGACAAGCCAAGGTCAAGAATAAGACCATCCCTCTGACAGACAACACGGTGATGGAGGAGCACCTGGGGAAGTTTGGTGTCATTTGCTTGGAAGACCTCATTCGTGAAACTGCCTTCCCGGGGAAGCATTTCCAGGAGATCTCATGGGTCTTGTGCCCTTTCCACCTCTCAGTGGCCCATCATGCTACCAAAAATAGAGTGGGCTTCCTCAAGGAGATGGGGACACTTGGCTATCGGGCTGAATGCATCAATCAGCTCATCTGCCAACTGAACTAGACCCAGGTGTCAAACTGTAATAAATTTTTATCAATGAAGTGGAAGCATGTGTTTTTGGGTTTTGGAGAATTTGTATTAAGTATCTTTGGAGATTATTTCCTTCTTTATCTTCAAAAACTGGAAAGGAAGGGTCAAAGAAAAGACAGTAGCTGGCCAGGAATGGTGGCTCATGCCTGTAATCCCAGTACTTTGGGAGGCTGAGGAAGGCGGACCACCTAAGGTGGGGAGTTTGAGATCAGCCTGACCAGCATGGTGAAACCCCATCTCTACTCAAAATACAAAAATTAGTGGGGTGTGGTGGCCCATGCCTGTAATCTCAGCTACTGGGGAGGCTGAGGCAGGAGAATCACTTGAACCCAGGAGGGAGAGGTTGCAGTGAGCCAAGATCGCACCATTGCACTCTAGCCTGGGCAACAAGAGCAAAACTCTGTCTCAAAAGAAAAAATAGTAGCTTATGTTCATAGCAAGCACCTCTCATCACAGTCTAGTCCCAAGGAAAAATTCCGGCGTTTTCTACATTGGCTATTGCCTTGTCTGAAATCAGCACATTCCGTGGAGGAAGGAGTCCTACTTTGCTGCGTCTCCTATCCTAGGGTTTAATGTTAGTAACTGAGTAACTCTAGCATTTGTACAAGGCTCCCTAAGACTCCTGCAGCAGTGGACAAGCCCAGGGACATAATTGAATCTGGAGATTCCTGGGGCCTTGTTGTGAAAAAGATTTGAAATATACATAGGAAGAAAGGTACAAAAATAAATGTTCACTTGTCTCTGAAAAAAAAAAAAAAAGATTCTTAAATATTGGTCCCCAATTTCTTCTTGCTTATATGTTTTTGGCTGAGAGATCCACTGTTAGTATGATGTGTTTCCTTTTATGGGCCACCTAGTCTGTCTCTCTGGCTGCTCTTAATATGTTTTCTTTCATTTTGTCCTTGGAGGACCTGATGATTTTGTCTTTGGGTTGATCTTATTGGCCTTCTCTGCATTTCCTGAATTTGGAGGTTGGCCTGTCTTGCTAGGTTGGGGAAGTTCTCCTGGATGATATCCCGAAGTATGTTTTCCAGCTTGGTTCCATTCTCCCTGTCTCTTTCAAGGACGCCGATCAATCATAGGTTTGGTCTTTTTACATAATCTCATATTTCTCAGAGGTTTAGTTCATTTCTTTTCATTCTTTTTTTTCTTTCTTGTCTGCCTGTCTTATTTCAGATTGATAATCTTCAAGCTCTGAGATTCTTTCCTCCTCTTGGTCTATTCTGCCATTGACACTTGTGATTGCATTGTGAAGTTCCTGTGATGTGGTTTTCAGCTCTATCAGGTTGATTATCTTCCTTTCTAAATTGGCTATTCTGGCTACCAGCTCCTGTATTGTTTTATCATGAATCTTAGCTTCTTTTCATTGGGTTACAATATCCTCCATTAGCTCTGCAAAGTTCATTATTATCCACCTTATGAATCTTACTTCTGTCAATTCAACCATCTTAGCCTCAGCTCAGTTCTGTGCCCTTGCTGGAGAGGTATTGCAGTCATTTGGAAGAGATGAGACACTCTGACATTTTGTGTTTTCAGTTTCATTTTGAATTAATTCCTTCTCATCTTTGCAGCATATCTACCTTTAATCCTTGAGGTTGCTCCCCTTTGAATTAGATTTTTGTGGGGTCCTTTTTGTTGATGTTGTTGTTTCCTCTTTGTTTTTCTTTTAACAGTCAAGCCACTTGATCATAGGGCTACTGCGGTTTGCTGGGGGTCCATTGCAGACCCCAGTTGCCTTGGTTTCTCTTGTACCTGGAGGTATCACCAGCAAAGGCCATGAAACAACAAAGATGGCAGCCTGTGGCTTTCTCTGGAAGCCCTGTCCCACGGGGGTACTAACCTGTTGCCAGCCCACATGCAACTGTTGAAGGTGGCTGGGGACCCTCATTGGGAGGTCTCACCTGGTCAGGAAAAATGGGATCAGGGACCTGTTCAAAGAAGCAGTCTGGCTGCTTTTTGATAGAGCAGGTGTGCTGCATTGGGTGGGACCCTTCCTTTCTGGACCACCTGTCTTCCCCAAAGCCAGCAGGTTGGAGTGGCAGAGTCAACCAAACTGCAGGGATAGCAGACACCCCTGCCCCCTGGGAGCTCCATCCCAGGGAGAGATCAAAGCTCTGTCTGTAGAACCCTGGCTGGAGTACCCGAAGCCCCTACGGAAAGGTCCCACTCAGTGAGGAAGAATGGATCAGGGTCCCACTTGAAGAAGCAGTCTGGTTACAATCTGGCAAGGGAGCTGTATTGCATTGTGGGAGACCCTTCCGCATCCAGATCATGTGTATTTTCCAAGCCTGCAGGCTGGAGTGGCTGAGCCCTCAGAACCACAGAGATGGCAGCCGCCTCTCCTGCCAGGAATTCAGATCCATCTCAGGTGGGCTCCAACCCACTGCCATTGGCTGGCTGGGATTCCAAGACCATGGGTCTTAACTTGTGAGGTGCTGTGGAAGTGGGGTCCACAGGATGATGGTCTTTGGCTCTCTGAATTCAGCTTCCTTCCTAGGGATCTGTACAAACAGATTTCCTGCCTTTCTGTGGATCCCAGGGCTGGAATACGTAAAACTCCTGGGTCTCTGTGTGCCTGAGCGGCTGCTCTGCCAAGACTCCACATAGCTCTGTGTATCAGACCCAAGGCCCTGGTGGCATGGGCTCACGAGGGTATCTCCTGATCACGGGTTGCAAAGATCCATGGAAGAAGTGTGACTTCCCAGGCAAGGTCGCACCATCACCCACTGCTTCCCTTGGCTGGCAGTGGGGATTCCTTCTGTTGCCCTCCCCCACCTCCATCTCCACCCCTGCTGCTTTCCTTTGTTCTCTGAGGGTAAACTTGCTTGCCTAGTCAGTCTCATTGTGAAAACCTGAATATTTCAATTGAAGGTGCTGAATTTACTCACCCCTTTTCATTCCACTTCGTAAGTGCTGCAGACAGCAGCTGCTTCTAATCGGTAGTGTATATGATTTTCTATCTGAGAATAAGCCTGAGTAGACATAGATATTTAACAGGTGGCAATAATAATGTGTAGCTAAATTCCTCGGGGCATTAAGCATTAATCAAACACAGATGCAAGTCAGATCTTTTTCTATATTTTTTATAGTCTACTTTTACCTCTAGGTTCTACAATGAAGTTTTAATTAATCCTTCATAACTTAAGATTTTATTAATCTTTAGAAACATTTTTCCAAGTAGATTTTATTTCTTTATAACAAAACAACGCTGTTAAATATAAGCAAAATCTTCAACTTATCTCTAAGGTGCCAGCTACATGAACGTACTCTAGAAAAGATTGCTGATTATTATTATATTTCTCTCAGTTCCTTGTGACTATTTCAAAAGCAAAGTAAGAGCTCTGCCTTTGATCTCCCCACTGCTGCAGGTGTATAATCTGCTAACTGTGAAGGATCTCACCAGTTTTCCTGACAATGTGAACCAGCAGGAGGGAGAACACGAACCCTGCCCCAACCCCTTCATCTTTCGTTATGGGGCCTTCTATGTTCCCTTATCAAGTAATGATGAAGCAGATGTTTATGGCTTCCTCAAGGTAAAATTCTCCCTACTTCTTAACATGCTGGCTTGTGATTTATTGAATGTTAATAAAACTCTGTATCTATGCATAATTTTAATAATTATTTAGATGTGCCTCTTCATTTTTCAGTGGAGAAAAATGAAGCCCATAAAGAGGTTAAAGTCTCTGTCAGGATCAGGCCAAAACTCAGTTTGTCAGTCAGGGCTAGATCTAACCTCTGCCTATTCATCCAGATACTTTTTAGTTATGTGTAAGGGTTTTTTTCACAAAGTAAACAATGGCAAATAAAGAATACAATCTTAATAATCCATAAGTATAGTCATTTCACTACTGTAGATTTACTGTAGGGTGTTTCACCATAGAATTAATATAAGGCTACTGGAATTACATAAGGCAGTTTCTAAGGATAGTATGTTTCATATATTCTAATCAAGCTTACAAGTTGATGGAATAATCATTTTTTCCAGGAGATGGGATTAAAGGTGTTCACTAACTCAAAAGTCCGAAAACGAAAGTCATGTTCAGTCACCCCCATTGCGCCTGTAGGAGGAGTGAGTCAAGGACACTATGGAGGTATAATAGTAATTTGCTTTTAATTTTATTTCATGTCCAATAATATTACTATGCCAAAAATATAAAATGAGATAATATAGCCCTATTTCCATTTTACACACACAGAGAAACCAAGATTCAAATTAGTTGTTTCTTGCTAACTTAGCTGGTGATAACCAGAGATTTTTTTTAGATACATCAGATATTTCAGGGCACAAAATCAGATAAAATACAAGATTCTGATGTACCATAGGAGAAGGAAAATGCTTACAATGGAAGGAGAGAATAATTCCGATTATGGAAACAGGAAAGACATTCATAGGAATGCTGTATTTTAAAAAACATAAAGAAGGACAAAATCCTTCACTGGTGACAAGAAACAATGTGAACATCTCAGAAATGTCTCCCAATCTTTGGCCAAAACCACTACTCAAATAAAGCAGACATTTTCAAGACCCTTCAACTTATTAAAACGTCTGTCCCATCGCCAGGTCTGCTTACACTGGAACACTGTCCAGCCCTGCCTCATCCCTCTCACCTGATTCCACTCCCCTTTTCTCCAAAATATTCCTGATGTCCATCTGCTAACGAAATCTATATGCCTTGAGCTCAGACTGGAAATCAGAAGTCCTATATGTGAAGTGGGTGTGTCACATCTCCTCTCTAAGCCTCAAATCCTTCATTAATAAATTGAAGGACTTTGACTAATGGTTCTTCAAGATCTTGGAAAATGCCCAACAAGATAACTAAATACAATGTGCCAAAGCAAATTAAGAACACTTGATTGTTTAAATAGCATTTCTATGTTCCTTGGCATTTAGATTACATTTAAGATTAATATCCATCTTTAAATGAGCTTTATTATAAAGAAAATGACACCTGTTAAAGGGCCATGGACTGTTTATACATTCAGTGATAGCACACATTTCTAACAATATCTCAAAAATGGTAAATATGATTTTGTCATATATCAAAGATATTATATAAATAATGAGAATAGAGCATAAGGGAAAGGAAAATAGCCAAGAGACTTAAATAGAACAAACATCGAGTTTAAACCATGGAAGTTAGGGATGAAGGAAACATTCTGGAATTTATTAAAAATGGATGTGGGGCCGGGCGCAGTGGCTCACACCTGTAATCCCAGCACTGTGGGAGGCCGAGGCGGGTGGATCACGAGGTCAAGAGATCGAGACCATCCTGGTCAACATGGTGAAACCCCGTCTCTACTAAAAATACAAAAAATCAG
>NW_016107784.1:1406496-1503081 GCF_001604975.1 Cebus imitator | reverse complement strand
AATGGATGTGGAATCATAAAATAACACTCAGAAAAAAAAAAAAGAGCTTCTAAAATGTGTGATGAATACACCACGGAGATTGAAATTAGTAGAGATAAATGAGTCAGGTATATGAGGAAATAAAAGAGCTAAGAAAACTAAAATATCTTGTGATATTTCTTGAAAATAAGTTCAAGGAAAATAGCCACTTCCGTGACTATTTGGGAAGCCATCATACACCCTGAAGGTGTTTGATGGTATAGAACAGTACATATGAGGCCGGGCACGGTGGCGCACGCCTGTGATCCCAGCACTTTGGGAGGCCATGGTGGGTGGATCACAAGGTCAGGAGATCGAGACCATCCTAGCCAACATGGTGAAACCGATGTCTGCTAAAAATACAAAAATTAGCTGGGCGTGCTGGCAAATGCCTATAGTCCCGGCTACTCCAGAAGTTGAGACAGGAGAATTACTTGAATCTGGGAGGCAGAGGTTGTAGTGAGCCAAGATTGCGCCACTACACTGCAGCCTGGTGACAGAGCAAGATAACGTCAAAAAAAAAAAAAAAAAAAAAAGAACTGTACATATGAAGATTTGAAGAAGATAAATTCAGTAGTGTTGGTAGGGCCTAAAAGAGAGGAAGCGTGAAAGATAATAATTAAATTAAACAAGGAACTAAAACTGTGCTAGACATTGAAAGACATGACTAGTACCTGAAACTATAAAAGTTAAGAAGTTATAAATTTAAATTCATGTGTTCAATATTTATTGACCTAGTTTCTATTTATATAACAAATAATAAGAACAAAAATCTTCAACAATATGAAGGTTATGTTCTAATAGGCAGTGAGAGAATATTGTATGGCTCACTATGAGGTCATAAATACTATATAGGAAAATTCAAGTAGGGAAGGGATTTTGAGACTGAAGGAAGTTGCAAATGTAAATGAGGGGGTCAGTAAAGATCTTACCAAGAGAGTGAAATCTGAGCAAACATTTGAAGGAAGACAACAAGCCATATGACTCTCTGGAAAAAGAGTATTACAGTCGTAGGAAACAATATCAATAACAGAAAATGCTTATGGAGTGCTTTCTGTGCTCCAGGAGATAGATAATAGGGAGATAGGTAGAGGATTGATAGACCGATAGATAGTTATAGATAGATTATTTTAGATAGATTTCCTTCATTCTTGCAGTAACCTTATAAGGTGTGTATTCTTAACACTATTTTACATGTAGAAAAACTGAGGTCCAGAAAGGTTAAATAATTCAGCCACTAAGATGTCATAGCCAATAAGTGTGGCATGGGGTAGATTCAAGTCAGGGAGTTTGATTCCACATCCCACGTTCATAACCTCCTCACTAGTCTAACTCTCAAAGGCTTTGAGGTGAGAGCATGCCTGAATTGTTCTAGGCAGAGAAAGGAAACCAGTGTGGTTAAAACAGAGAGAATAAAGAGTGAGCAGTTGGAGACAGAGATCAAAACAATACTTGAGGCTGCATTGTATGGGGCCTGTAGGTCATAGTAAGGACTTGACTTTTATACTATGAGTGAAATAAGGAGCTTTTCAGAAGAGGAGTGACAAGATCTAATATGTGTCTCGATCACACTAGATTCTAAATTAAAAGAAAATTTTCAGAGTTTTTTTGTTTTAATTGTTGTTGTTTGCTTGAAGGTATTAAAGGTCAAAAAAGTATTATGAAGCTGGGTTGAGCAGCCATTTTTAAGTTATGAACAGAACATTTCATTGAAAGTATTTTGGGATCAGCAGCAAGGCAGAGTATGAGTGGCTTAGTCCAGAGTTCAACACATTTTCATGAAGTCAAATGGAAAAAAGAGCAAAAAAAACAAACAAGATTTTTGCCCTGGGAAACCGGTTTAAAGGCATTTACTGTAGAGTTTATTAGTTGTGGGATGCAGAAGACTAAAACTGAGATCCAGAGACTATGAAAGGACACATGGAAATCAAGTTGACAGTAAGAGTAGGAAGGATATAGCCATCTTCCACCAGATGCCAGGGCTTGTTGAGGAGGTGAAGGGCCCTTGACATCTTCAGGAGAAAATGGAAAATAGTTCATTTAGGTGCATCCTCCTTTTAGATATTTCAATATTTAAGATAACAGTGAAGACAATGTAAGACAGAACATCAGTGAGAAATCAGAGTCAAAGATAGAAGGACATGGGGCAAGAAGGTGTGTAATATTCACTTAAGAAATTACTACTGATGCATTTCTGAAATATCACATGAGGTACATGGAGGGAGACTTAAATTCAGTTTTTAAGCATGATTTCAGGCACAACATGGACAAAATTGCCTTCATGTCCAGCTCTCTGCCCTGTCAAGTTAGTAAATGATTTCTTTGTGTCAACCATACAGCTATTCCTAATGAAAATATCTGTTTTCACATCTGAATTATTTATTTCAGATGTCAAAAAATAAATAGAATAAAATCTAATGCCCTCATCTTATTACCCAGAGAATAACATTTTGCAAACTTCCATACAGTACACAGAATTTAAGTCATTAAATTCTGTTCACTCCACTGATAATTCCATTTTCGGTATAGCCACCACTCGCAATGCCTAAAGAGCATTTTACAATTCCTCGGTTTCTGTAAGAATGAAGCAATATTGTCTTAACCTCAAAACCAGCCCTTCCCTGCAAAACCCATAAAACTGTCTCCAAGTGATCTTGTTTTCCCAGCCTCCATTCACATCAAATTATGCTATGTCTGGGATACATAGAATTTTCACCTCTGACAAAGACTCCTCTCTGTTCAGAGAATGAGGGATCACAAAGTATTTCCCAAGTTCTACAACTTCTACAAGACTTTTAGGACACTCTGAACAGAAAAACTGAAAACTTGTTCTCCAAAGTCTCACACGTGCACCATGAAATTAATGCATGCTTTTCCCTAACTAGACAATTTTCTCTTTCTTTAGTAGCTTCAGGAATGGCAGCGATGCCATATTCTCCACAATTTGGCGCACAAAATATAATACCTGTAAGTAATGAACAAAATTCAGGGCCAGTCCCTGAAACGGTGCGGAGTTATTTTCCTGAGACTTGGATCTGGGAGTTGGTGGCAGTGGAGTAAGTGAATTGACTTTCCTCCATTGGCTAGAGGGGAGGGGATGTGGTTCCTCCAGCATTTTCAATTCTAAGATAATCTTTCTGAAAAGTTCTGGATAATTATCTTAATCTCTTACTTTTTAGGATAGACTTAAGTTAAATTTTGCAGCTGTATAAGCTTATTAATGTAATTGTCTCAGTGCCGAGCAATTCTAAAATAATTATTCCTGATGCTGTCAAATAGTAGAGATGGGAGCTATAAATATCCAATTCTATATGTACTATTTAATGTCATTCAGGGAGCCTTCTGTAAATATCAGGGCTGGAGCAGGCACATAAACAAATCAGGCTATGTTAATCCAAGGGTCTAACCGTTGGTCACTTAAAAATGCTTATTTATGAGATTATGCAATAGCAAGGGAAGTTAAAGACCAAAATGAATCACAATTCAAATATTTGTATTCAAAGTACAGACATCTGGGATATGACCACTTGCTGATAAGGGGGAGAGGTACCATTTAGTGTCTTTTATTTTCCCGACTGAGATCCCAGGACATAATCTAGTGTTCATAGGCATGCAAACACCTATATACCCTTAAGTGGATTCAGTTCTTGACATTAGTTTAAGCAGATTGATTCTTACTTGAGAAAAGTGGCTCACATTTGTTACTTCTATTCTTCAATTACCCGCCTCCCCAGCTCATCGGGTGAGGCTGAGGTAGGAGTAACAGTCCCTGACACCATCACCGAGTGGAAGGCAGGGGCCTTCTGCCTGTCCGAAGACGCTGGACTTGGTATCTCTCCCACCGCCTCTCTCCGAGCCTTCCAGCCCTTCTTTGTGGAGCTCACAATGCCCTACTCTGTGATCCGTGGAGAGGTCTTCACACTCAAGGCCACTGTCCTAAACTACCTTCCCAAATGCATCCGGGTAAGGAAAATGAGGGTGAAGAGACAGGGTGGATAGAACAAAAGATTCCTTTGATCAGTCACCTACTGATTCTGTTCCCGAGACTAAGGATAATTCAGAGAATTATGTGTTCGCAATGTGAATAATTAGTGCTAAGCAAAGCAAGACGTGATCAGAGAGATACTACAGTGATATATGTGCTATGGGTGCTTAAACCATGGCTTTTTAAGCCACAGCTTGCTTTTCTATTTCTTAGGACTTGCAGAATCCTTTGCTGCAGTTAGGTTTTATGCCAGGAACATTCTTGAAGCTGACACACAACTCAGCTTCCTCAGTTCCATGAATGTCATTCTCTAAGCCCGCATCTCAAAATCTCCACAATATATCATTTTAATTTATCTTATAGCACTTATCTCTTTGTAAATTATGTAGTTGTGGTTGTGTATAGATCATCTTTCTTTCTTTCTTTCTTTTTTTTTTTTTTTTTTTTGATTGATGGTCTTTTTTTTTTTTTTTTTTTTTTTTGCAGTGGCGCGATCTTGGCTCACTGCAACCTCTGCCTCCCGGGTCCTGGTTCAAGCAATTCTCCTACTTTAGCCTCCCATAGATCATCTTTCTTATAACACAATATCCTCAAGATTGGAGGCTGCTCATCCATCATTCCCAGTGTTCTATGCCTCACATGGAGTAGACATGTAATATTTGTTGTAAGAAAAAGGAGAAGGGAGGAAGGAAGAAACAGTAAGGAAATCTACATAGCAGCAGCCAGTACTCCATAGGGCAAAGTACAACCACTGCCTTTCCCTTTCCTGCACCACTGCCACGTCTGCACACTTCCCCAGCCTACCCTAATGCAAATGCCAAATCCTCCTAATACATAACCAACCTTGATTTGCGTCACTGCCATTTCCATGCTTCTTAAAGCATGGATGAATCTATGTGACATACATTTTTCTTACAAATCCCAATTTACTGCAGCATCCCACACTTGGCCCCAATTCTACATGTTCGTGTCTTCCCATATTCTGATGATTTCTGTCTCTGCCTCACATGGGGTGATAGGTCAGTGTGCAGCTGAAAGCCTCTCTGGCCTTCCTAGCTTCCCAAAATACAAAGGGAGAAGAATCCTATTGTATCTGTGGAAATGAGAGGCAAACCTTGTCTTGGACAGTGACTCCTAAAACTCTGGGTGAGTGACAGTACCCCAAAGGGCCTATCAATCAACAAGGATGGTGGCTATCTGAGCACTTTTTTCGTCATATTCTGCTTTACTTGCCATGGATATAATTCTATAAAGTTACATTTTATTCCTATTTCTACCTACAGTGACCTCCCCCCACTATTCTCACCCAGGCTAGTCCCCGTAATCACTACTCCTGGATATTGGCTACTCAGTGTGCACTAACCTTCTTGGGTTTTTTATTAGCTTTATTTTCTATCCTAACCAATTGTAAATTTAAAGTATACCCCTTAAAGGTGATTGGACTATCAAGATGGATACTCATGTTTTCAATATTCCTTGTTTTAGGGAATGTGAACTTCTCAGTGAGTGCAGAGGCAATGCAGTCCCTAGAACTCTGTGGAAATGAGGTTGCTGAGGTCCCTGAGATTAAAAGAAAAGACACAGTCATCAAAACCTTGTTGGTGGAGGTAACATATTTTGGGGAGTCCCTAACAACTGTAAGAATAAAACACTGGGTGGTCACTCTTGAGACCATTAAATTTTGCTCACACAATACATCCTGTAAGACTAATGGGATTTCTCATCCTAAAAGCCCTGCAGCAGACACTGCCAGCTATTGTTAATATTTTTTCAATAATTATTTGAGTGCAACCTCCTGATCTCCACCTCTCTCCTAAGATTCATCTATCTCTCATACCTATTACCTTTGATTCACTGCCCTTACTATCTCTTCGCATTTTCTCTCTACCAACCTCCCTGGTTCTTCAATGTTTATGGATTTGTATAACAAGAGAATGTTATGTTCTCACTTATAAGTGGGAGCTGAATGATGCAAACACATGGACACATGGAGGGCAGCAACACATATTGGGGTCTGTCTGAGGGTGGGAGTGGGAGGAGGGAGATCATCAGGAAGAATAGCTAATGGGTGCTGGGCTTAAAACCTAGGTGATGAGATGATCTGTGCAACAAACCACGATGGCACACGCTTACCTGTGTACCAAACCTGCACGTCCTGCACACGTCCCCTTGAGCTTAAAATAAAAGCTGGAAAGATAAAAAGTAGGATGCCAAACATCATTCATGAAAACCCTACCCATCGAAGAAAGGAATCTGTGGTGGTTCTCCTCTCACTGGGAGGTTTATATTTTTTTGCTCCTTCTCTTTCTTTTCATCCAAGGCTGAAGGTATTGAGAAAGAAAAGACTTTCAACTCCATGACCTGTGCCTCAGGTAAGAGTCCCTCCCATAATCGTAGTGAGATCAAAGCCACACAGGGGTATAAACCTCAAGTTACAATGCACATTTATAGATGTTACCTCCCAGTTGTCCGAGTGTTCCATTAAAGGCAGCGTAATACTAAATATTTCTTTAGATAGGCTTTACAAATGAAGACATTGAGGCCAAGAGAGCAAGTTAATGTGGCTCGGGGGGTACAGAAAGGACTAATACCTGGGCTTTCTTGGTTCACATGTAGCTGTTTTACCTGAATAGCCCAGTGGCTGCTCACCGACAGGCCCAGCTGCAGAAGCTTCGAGTGTCCCAGGACGAGGTAGAAAGAGGGCAGCGTTAGCCAGGCACGGTGGCTCACAGCTGTAATCCCAGCACTTTGGGAGGCTGAGGCGGAAGGATCACTTGAGGTCGGGAGTTTGAGACCAGCCTAGCTGACATGGTGAAACCCTGTCTCTACTAAAACAACAAAAATTAGCCAGGCGTGGTGGCGGGCACCGTAGTCACAGCTACTTTGGGGGCTGAGGCAGGAGAATCCCTTCAAGCCCCTGAGGCAGAGTTGCAGTGAGCCAAGATCGTGCCACTTCACTCCAGCCTGGGTGAAGGAGCAAGACTCTGTGAAAAAAAACAATGAAGGAGAGCAGGGTCATGACAAGTCTGAACCCCAACAGATCGTCTCTAAAACAGCTGCTGATGAAACACAGGCATTTTCTACCCTTCTCACTAAAAACTGTGTGTTGTCCATTCAGAAAATAACTTACATTTGACCTCATCATATCATTAAGAACCAGTTGTAGCTTTTATACAGCACTGCTGCATCATTATTTCTTATCCAGAGTGCATACAGCACTGTATTTATCATTTGAGAAGGGCTAATTTAAGATATGTTCATATTATCTGTTTATAAACATGGGAATTCATTCAAATATTATATAGAGTGAGAGAGCCAGTAATTTGTATTATTATGGGCGTAAGTCTTAATAGTGCTTCAATAAAGTAGAGAATGATAGTTCCCCATCAGGTCCTAGACTTCTTTTAGAAAGCTACTGAGCACAGCAATGCAAAACATAGTTAAATGAGAAGAGGAAGGACTCTGGAAGTCACAGAGTACCAAAAGAAATTAGACTATTAAAGGTAATTTTATCATTAAGTCAAATTCTTATTCCTTGCATCCAGAGTTCCTCAAGGAGATATAATAGTTTTACTGCTAACTATAATAGTAAAATAACCACAATGATAATTGCTCACTTTCATTGAAATTTAATATGTTGCAAATACTGTTCTAATGTTTTACATGTATTTTTTCATCAAATCATCACAGTTTACCCAAGGTCGCAAAGCAGGGCCAGTACCGTATCCAGGCAGTCTGGTTCTGGGGCTCTCACTACATTATAATCAGTAAATTATGTTGTAATCATAGATGTCCTTCTTTAACATGTGCTGTCTGTTTCTAAAGGTGCTGAGGTGTCTGAGCAGCTGTCCTTGAAGCTCCCATCAAATGTGGTCAAAGAATCTGCCAGAGCCTCTTTCTCAGTTCTGGGTGAGTCACTTTGCATTTAGTAACCTGGACCAAAAGAGCTGCCACTGCACATCTCATCTATTTGTATTTGTATTTGAATTATCAAGTTCTCGATAGCTGTTATTCTTATTAGGATCCTGGAAGTCACACTCTATGTGTAAAACTTCTCTTATCTAAATGATAGAGCATGTGACTCTGAATATAAAAGCCATTTTTTAAAATAATGTTGGCTACTTATGAGCTGAAATTATTCTGACATCCAATCTTTCACATTCCCCAGGTGACATGCTAGGTTCTGCTATGCAAAATATACAAAATCTCCTCCAGATGCCCTATGGCTGTGGAGAACAGAACATGGTCCTATTTGCTCCCAACATCTATGTCTTGAGCTATCTGAATGAAACCCAGCAGCTGACAGAGGAGATCAAGGCCAAGGCCATTGGCTATCTCATCAGTGGTAAGTGAGACAGAAAAAAATTTATTTTGTTACTCTAATGAAACTTTTCCCAATTAGGCTTCAGTTATATCATCAAATATTAACCCATGATGATAATTTTTACGAAAACAGCTATCTTCCCACACTCTCATAGGATGTTATGTTTTGATATATCCATAACATCCACAAAACTATGGCAGATCATAGGAGGTCATAAAATGTCCACGGCTCCTGGATGCATCAGCCCGCACATATGATGGCCTGTCTTTAATGCTTCATAAACCATCTGAAGCCTTCCATTTCAGGTTACCAGAGACAGCTGAACTACAAACACCAAGATGGCTCCTACAGTACCTTTGGGGAACAATATAGCTGGAACCAGGGCAACACCTGGTAAGAAAGAAAATCTATTCTGAGTTCCAACTATGAGTTCAAAACATGCACAGAGATCAGCTGCCTTAGTCCATTTTCTGTTGCTTATAACAGAATACCTGAAACTAGGTAGTTTATACAGAAAAGAAATTTATTTCTTACAGCCATGAAGGCTAAGTCCAAAGTCAAGGGCCTGCATCTAGTTGAGAGTCTTCTTGCTGGTGTGGACTCTGAAGAGTCCCAAGATGATGCAGGGCATCATATGGCGAGAGGATTGAATGTGCTCACCCAGGTCTCTCTTCTTCTTTTATTTTCTTTACTTTACTTTTAGAGACTGGGCTAGCATCTCCTACTCTTCTTATGAAGCCACCAGCCCCATTCTCATGACAGCCTTTCGTCTAGAAATGGATTCCACTCATGAGGGCGGAACTCTCATGATCCAGTCACTTCTCAAAGGCTCCACCTGTCAATGCTATGACATTGGGGATTAAGTTTTAACATGAGTTTTGGTGGAGAAACCATTTCTAAATCACAGTGTTACCCTATTTGATTCTTATAGCTACCCCGCGAAGTGAGAGTTATTAGCTTCATTTTACAGAGGAGAAAACTAATATCCAGTGTGGATAAATAAATGTGTCAGGAGCAAACATCTAAGAAGCAGCAAAATTACTTCGAGGTTGACTTTTTTAACCCAATGTACCCAGGCTCTCTCCCTTCTCATGCTGCTACGGGAATATTAGAAGTTTGGAACTTGCCCCTTAAATTGTTGTTCAGCACTAATAGGTGTTAGAAAAATGCTGGAAAAACTACAACTATCACTGACAGGGCATACGTTACTACCTCTGCTAGATGATATCCTTTCTCTCTCTCTCTCTCTCTCTCTCTCTCTCTCTCTCTCTCTCTCTCTCTGTGTGTGTGTGTGTGTGTGTGTGTGTGTGTGTGTGTGTGTGTAGTCTTACCACACAGGCAAACACAGGAAAGAAAAGTGGAGGGGTAGGATGATGGAGGCAAATAGTTACTGAAGCTGTACTTTAGAAGTTAGCTCACTAGAGTAGGGTTAAAACTACAGAAAGTAAGCTCAGACATCAATGAAAAGAAATAAATGCGTACAGACTAAAATGCAAAAGCAAATGTCTTAGTTAACAACCAAGAAAACTAGAACCTGAATCTCTAAAATGACATAGAAATACCTTAGGAAGCAAGGACAAGTTGGTAATGGATTAAACAACATGTGGCAGCAAAAAAGAAAAAAAGTCTCCAAGCTCTCAGTAACAGCCAATTGACTTTCTTGGGGGCACATTGTGATGGGGGGTCCAAGTGTGCAAAACAGAGCAGTAAGATGCTGAATGAGAACAGCCTAAGCACTGCGTTTTTCCTCCCCCTAAGGCTCACGGCTTTTGTACTGAAGACTTTTGCCCAGGCTCGAACCTACATCTTCATTGATGAAGTGCACATCACCCAATCTCTCACATGGCTCTCCCAGATGCAGAAGGACAATGGCTGTTTCAGGAGCTCTGGGTCACTGTTCAACAATGCAATAAAGGTGAACTGTTCCGTGAACTTCTGAGCCTATGACACATCAATGTAGCATCCTGCAAGGGCGAGGGGAGGAAGGAGGCACCGGAAATTGCAAAGATGAAGTCCTGGATGATGTGGGATGGCATCAGGGAAAGAGTATTACACCTTCCATAGAGAAGGAAGAAATTGGGCCAGATGCAATGGCTCACACCTAGAATCACAACATTTTGGGAGGCCAAAGCAGGTGGACTGCTTGAGCCCAGGAGTTCAAGACTAGCCTGGGCAACATAGCAACACCCAGTCTCCACAAAAAAAAAAAAAACTTTTTTACAAAATTGGTCAGGCATGGTAGTGTGTGCCTGTAGTTGTAGCTACTTGAGAAGCTGAGGCAAGAGAATTGCTTGAGGCTGCCGTGAGGTGTGATAGTGCCGCTCCACTCCAGCCTGAGCTACAGAGCAAGACCCTGTTTCAAAAAAAAAAAAAAAAAAAATGTAAAAGAAAAAGAGAGAGAGAAGGAGGGGGAGAATTGTATACTTTGAATGGGGGTGTTACCTTACCTGATAGAAACATACTGAAAATTTGTTTCCATCAAACAACAGAAGAGAATGTACTAACACTTGGCATTGGAATTAATCAAATCAGTGTTGTATTCACAGGGAGGAGTAGAAGATGAAGTGACCCTCTCTGCCTATGTTACCATTGCCCTTCTGGAGATTCCTCTCCCAGTCACTGTAAGTACCAGCTCAATCCCATTCCCTACCATGAAAACTGTAGACCTTCTGTCTGGAATGCCACCCTGTTAGGGGCTGAGTCTCAAGTCTCCTTTGGTTCAATGATGAGGCATTTCTCAGACGGATAAGCTCTTTGGTTGATGCATTAAGAGGGATTGACACTTGGCCAGTAATCCCCTTAGACTATGTATCAGAACTAATCCTAAAAACAGGTTCTCTAGTCTTAGTCTTTGGGATTGAACTAAAAAGTGAAGTGATTGAAAATACGTTTCTATTTAAATTTAATGAATATCTAGCTGTCTGCCTATCTGTCGGAAATCCATCAATAACATCGGACTGTCAATATCCAGCTCTGGGTTTGCTGTGGGCTCTATTCACCCTGCTTTGACACAACCAGCTTTTTGCCTTCACAGCACCCTGTTGTTCGCAATGCCCTGTTCTGCCTGGAGTCGGCCTGGAATGTAGCAAAGGAGGGGACCCATGGGAGCCACGTCTACACCAAGGCATTGCTGGCCTATGCTTTTGCCCTAGTGGGAAACCAAAA
Source organism: Cebus imitator (assembly GCF_001604975.1). NCBI lineage: Eukaryota > Metazoa > Chordata > Mammalia > Primates > Cebidae > Cebus > Cebus imitator. The sequence continues at coordinate 1,491,589 of NW_016107784.1, read as the reverse complement.
CCGGCGTAGAGAAATACTGAGCTCACTTGATGAGGAAGCTGTGAAAGAAGGTGAGAGCACTTATAAGTGGGAGCTGAACAATGAGAACACAGAGACACAGGGAGGGGAGCAACACACATTGGGGCCTGTCAGGGAAACGTGGGGAGGGAGAGCATCAGATAAATAGCTAATGCACGTGGGACCTAATAACTAGGTGATGGGTTGATAGATGCAGCAAACCCCCATGGCACACATTTACCTATGTAACAAATCTGCATGTCCTTCACATGTATCCCAGAATTTAAAATAAAATAATAAAATTTAAAAAAGAAATAAATAAAATTAAAAGTTAAAAAAAGTGTGCAAAAATAAAGAAGCTGAGAGCAAACAGCAAATGGTACCAAATTTCCCTCTCCACTTACACTGATTCTACAAAAAGGGGAGAAATGTATTCCTGCTGAAATACACAAGCTTCGTCTGTAATTCTTTAGCCAAGTCATACATTATGAGATCAGAACACCTCTTACAAATCTATCTTCTCTGGGACTGCATAGGTTATACAGAATAGAATATCATTATAATGCTGCAGATCAATTGCAGAATTTTATTTCTAACTTGCTAAAACCAATATCATAGACAAATATATCCATTTTCTCATGATTTCTGCCCACTTACTTGAATAAAAAGAGGTACAACAGCTCTTTCACACTCCCCCGCAACTCCCTACCCAACACCATGCTGGCTGCCCCATGCTCCCTTCATGCTCCGCACTCCTGCTAAGCAAGCGCTGCTGTAGTCTCTTTTCAGCTATCATCCTAATTATTTACCAGGATCTAATCAGTCACACTGGAATGTTCTGACATTTACAAGATCCGGAGATGGAGGAAGGACTGCCTGGAGGTGGAGGGGAAGATGGTCAGTAGGACAGAGGGTGACATTGATGACTCGCTTATTGGTGGAAATGCCTCCACTGACATTTCCTAAGGCAAAGATACTGGAAGCAGAGTAATCACTGGTGTTGATATTGTCATGAACAATCACTTGCAGGAACCAATTTCACAAAGGAAGCCTACAAGAAGTACATCAAAGCTCACATAAAGTCAAAGGCAAACTTGAACAGAGACCAGAAAGAGTAAAACCTTTAATGACAGAAGCTACAGAACAAATCAGGTGCACTCTTGCTAATCTCAGAAACTACCAGTTCTTCACTTGATCTTAGCCAAATGGCTGAGAAGTGATAAAAACTACCAGTTCTTTATTAGCGAAAACATGAACCCACATGGCATGGCGCCTCTACTGGACTACCATGAGGATGGTGTGACTCCATAGATGATTTTCCATGGTTTAGAAATGGAAAAAAGTGTTAACAAATTTGGCAGCTACTTTGGATGTATCGCCTACCATTCGTAACTGGGTTCTGCTTGTCATCCACACAACAGCAGGACTTAGGCAAGTGGGTCTGATGTTATCTTCAGATCTTCATTCATTTTGACCATGATTTATTCAGAGTGGAGGCATTGTTGTTAAAGAAAAAATGTCATATAGGTTGTCTAAAAATAAAATGCATTCCATCTCACTTGAGAGAGCGTCTTTTAGTTTAGTATATATTTAAACTCAATCCATTTTGTGGTGTTCTTGGAGAAACTGGAGTCTGGTTGTAGACCAGCACGAGAAACAATATGGCTGTCAAGAGATAATTTCTACAGTGGAAACTATGTCTGAGACTGGAGCACAAAAAATCAAGAATCAAAAGTTTTAATTCTGAGTTGAATTAATGGGAAAGAACATGCTTATAGCAGTGCCAATGTTGGAAGTGGAACCTTAAATATTTTATCACCTACAATGGAAGTAGTTAACTCTGGAAGAGATTACCAAAGGAATAATAATAAGGGACTGATTCAATTGGGGAGAAAAAAAAAAGAAAGAAAAGAGATACAAAAGAAGAAAGAAAATGCAATGAAATTTTCAAAGTATTTTTATCTCTATTTGCCAGAGAGAGAGGCTCACAAAAGTCATCCTAGATCAACGGTTAGGTTTTATACTCTAGTCTATACTGCAGTTCTCAGGAAGTATCACAAACAATAAAGGAGCTCTCTCTACCACTTTTCTATCAGTTCAACTAAAATAACATTTGAGAGATTGGTGTGTCTGCTCTATGCTGCTTTCTCCATCAACCTACCCTACCTTCATCCCACAGAACTAAATCAAGTTCGACATAGAAGTATGTCACTGGGTTTTAGGAGTTTTAGTGGATTTTATCACAGAGAAGACCTTGTTTCTCCTGTATTATTTCCATGTATTATGAATGTGCACTCTCTTATTTACCAGTTTCAATTGCTTATTTACCAATTACAATTATCTCCTTTTTCTCACCCTTAAGACAACCTCATCCATTGGGAACGTCCTCAGAAACCCAAGGCACCAGTGGGGCATTTTTACCAACCCCAGGCTCCCTCTGCTGAGGTGGAGATGACGTCCTATGTGCTCCTCGCTCACCTCACGGCCCAGCCAGCCCCCACGTCAGGGGACCTGACCACTGCAACGCACATTGTGAAGTGGATCATGAAGCAGCAGAACTCTCAGGGCGGTTTCTTCTCTACCCAGGTCAGTGGTTCCCAAAGAGTCTTCTGCTCCAAGTTCACTTGGCAGTTGGAAGACTTAAAAATAGAACAGTTACAGGAAAACAGAAGGCAATTATTAAAACATGGAAGAAGTATTAAGGAATATTTGAGGACCATGGGACTTTAAAGGAAAGACTTAAGACATCCCCCACAACAATTTTCACTAAGCCCTATGTTAGTATATCAGCAACATGGAGACTTACAACAGGCATCTTTACCCTCTAAAGCTGTGCTATGGTCAATGGACACATTCTAGACCAGAGCTTTTCAGCATCAACACTGTTGATATTTGAAGCCAGATCATCATTGTAAAGGAGCTATCCTCCGCATTTTAAGATGTTCAATAGCATCCCTGGCCTCTCCCCCTTAGATGCCAGTAGCACCCCACTTCGAGTTGAAACAAGAAAAAATCCTCCTGTTGGGAATCAACATTCCAGACATCTTCAGAATCTAACAAGAAATCTCTAAGATGAATCCCCCCCAAAAAAAGTGATTAGAAGGACTGTGACTAAGTAAAGTTCACATTGATATTTTCATGATTGAGAAGTTTCATTTCAACTACAAGTAACTGCCTCTTCACTCCTTTCTACTTTCTCCGAGAGTGCTCTTCTTACTTTCCATTTAGGTTGATTTTTTTTTTTTAAGCTGAAGCTCTTGAAAATATATTTTTCTAGCATAATTCTAAAAATATTTTATCGAGAGTATAAATGATTGTATTAAACATCCAGAGTCTGGCTTTTCGCTCCCATGTCTTCTTTCAACATTAGGATCTACATAGTGAAACTTTTGTTTTCCAGAGAGATTAGGTGGGGGAAGTAAAAACAAGCTAGATGAAAAGAAAAATAAGAAAGAACAACTTGACTCATACCATTCTTATTATGAACAGTAAAATTTCTTTTGCATATGATGACATTTATTAAACTTCTTATGTTCATATGTATATACATATATGTATATATAATTGCTCTTTAGGTTCTGGGGTACATGTGCAGAACATGCAGGATTGTTTCATAGGTACATACATGGCAAGATAGAATCTTCCCTCCATCCCTCCGTCACCTGTATCTGGCATTTCATCCCATGTTATCCCTCCCCAACCTCCCTAACCTCCTCGGTCCCTCCCCTATTCCCCTCAACAGACCCCAGTGTGTGATGCTCGCCTCCCTGTGTCCATGTGTTCTCATTATTCAACACCCACCTATGAGTGAGAACATGCAGTATTTGATTTTCTGTTCTTGTGTGAGTTTGCTGAGAATGATGGTTTCCAGCTTCATCCATGTCCCCACAAGGGACATGAAGTCATCATTTTTGATGGCTGCATAGTATTCCCTGGTGTACATGTGCCACATTCTCCCTGTCCTGTCTATAGTCGATGGGCATTTGGGTTGGTTCTAGGTCTTTGCTATTGTAAACAGTGCCGCTATGAACATACATGTGCATGTGTCTTTATAATAGAAGGATTTATAATCCTTTGGATATATACCCAGTGATGGGATTGCTGGGTCAAATGGAATTTCTATTTCTAGGTCCTTGAGGAATCGCCACACTGTCTTCCATGATGGTTCAACTAATTTACACTCCCACCAACAGTGTAAAAGTGTTCCTATTTCTCCACATCCTCTCCAGCATCTGTTGTCTCCAGATTTTTTAGTGATCGCCATTCTAACTGGAGTGAGATGCTATCTCAATATAGTTTTGATTTGGATTTCTCTAACTACCAGTGATGATGAGCAGTTTTTAATATGTTTGTTGGCCTCATATATGTCTTCTTTTGAAAAGTGTCTGTTCTTCGCCCACTCTTGAATGGGTTTGTTTTTTTCTTGTAAACCTATTTTAGTTCTTTGTAGATTCTGGATATTAGCCCTTTATCAGATGGATAGATTGCAAAAATTTTTTCCCATTCTGTTGGTTACTGGTTCACTCTACTGATTGTTTCTTTTGCTGTACAAAAGCTCTGCAGTTTAATTGGATCCCATTTCTCTATTTTGGCTTTTGTTGCCAATGCATTTGGTGTTTTAGTAATGAACTTCTTGCCTATGCCTATGCCCTAAATGGCTTTGCTTAGGTTTTCTTCTAGGGTTTTTATGGTATTAGGTCTTATGTTTAAGTCTTTAATCCATCTGGAGTTTATTTTAGTGTAAGGTATCAGGAAGGGGTCCAGTTTCTGCTTTCTACACATGGCTAGCCAGTTTTTCCTACACCATTTATTAAACAGGGAATTCTTTCCCCATTGTTTGTTTTTGTCAGGTTTGGTCAAAGATCACGTAGTTGTAGATGTGTGTCATTGCCTCCAAGGCCTCTGTTCTATTGGTCTATATCTCTGCTTTGGCATCAGTACCATGCTGTTTTGATTATTGTAGCCTTGTAGTATAATTTGAAGTCAGGTAGCATGATGCTTCCAACTTTGTTCTTTTTGCTTAGAATTGTCTTGGCTATGCAGGCTCTGTTTTGGTTCCATATGAAGTTTAAAGTGGTTTTTTTCAGTTCTGTGAAGAGGGTCTTAGGTAGCTTGATGGGGATAGCATTGAAACTACAAATTACTTTGGGCAGTATGGCCATTTTCACAATATTGATTCTTCTTAACCATGAGCATGAAATATTTTTCCATCTGTTTATGTCCTCTGTTATTTCCTGGAGCAGTGGTTTGTAGTTCTCCTTGAAGAGGTCCTTTACATCCTTTGTTAGTTGTATTCCTAGGTATTTTATTCTCTTTGTAGCAATTGTGAATGGCAGCTTGTTCTTGATTTGACTCTCTTTAAGTCTGTTATTGGTGTATTGGAATGCTTGTGATTTTTGCACATTGATTTTCTATCCTGAGACTGCTGAAGTTGCTTATCAGTTTAAGGAGATTTTGGGCTGAGACGGTGGGGTCTTCTAAATATACAATCATGTCATCTGCAAATAGAGACAATTTGACTTCCTCCTTTCCTATTTGAATACCCTTTATTTCTTTTTCTTGCCTGATTGCTCTGGCTAGAACTTCTAATACTATATTGAATAGGAGTGGTGAGCGAGGGCATCCTTGTCTAGTGCCAGATTTCAAGGGAATGCTTCCAGTTTTTTCCCATTCAGTATGATATTGGCTGTGGGTTTGTCATAAATAGCTTTTATTATTTTGTGATACATTCTGTCAATACCTAGTTTATTAAGAGTTTTTAGCATAAAGCGCTGTTGAATTTTGTTAAAGGTTTTCTCTGCATCAATTGAGATAATCATGTGGTTTTTGTCTTTGGTTCTGTTTATGTTGTGGATTACATTTATAGACTTGCCTATGTTGAACCAGCCTTGCATCCCCAGGATGAAGTGATAGTGTTGGATAAACTTCTTGATGTACTGTTGCAATCAGTTTGCCAGTATTTTATTGAAGATTTTTGCATCTATGTTCATCGTGGATAATGGCCTGAAGTTTTCTTTCATGTTGAGTCTCTGCCCGGTTTTGGTACCAGGGTGATGTTGGTCTCATAAAATGATTTGGGAAGGATTCCCTCTTTTTGGATTGTTTGGAATAGTTTCAGAAAGAGTGGTACCAGCTTCTCTTTGTATGTCTGGTAGAATTCAGCTGTGAACCCATCTGGACCTGGGCTTTTTTTTGTTGGTAGGCTATTAATTGCTGCCTCAAATTCAGCCCTTGTTATTGGTCTCTTCAGGGTTTCAACTTCTTCCTGGTTTAGCCATGTGAGGGTGCAAGTATCCAGGAATTTATCCATTTCTTTCAAGTTTACTGGTTTATGTGCATAGAGTTGTTTGTAGTAATCTCCAATGGTAGTTTTTATTTCTGTGGAATCGGTGGTGATATCCCATTTATCGTTTTTTATTGCATCTATTTGATTCTTCTGTCTTTTCTTTTTTATTAGTCTGGCTAGCAGTCTGTCTATTTTGTTGATTTTTTCAAAAAACCAGCTCCTGGATTTATTGATTTTTCAGAAGGGATTTTTGTGTCTCCATCTCCTTCAGTTCTGCTCTGATCTTGGTTATTTCTGCTAGCTTTTGGGTTTTTTTGATCTTGCTCCTCTAGCTCTTTCAATTTTGTTGATAGGTTGTTGATTTTAGATCTTTCCTTCCTTCTCATGTGGGCATTTATTGCTGTAAATTTTCCTCTAGACACTGCTTTAAACATGTCTCAGAGATTCTGGTATGTTTCGTCTTCATTCTCATTGGTTTCGAAGAACATCTTTATTTCTGCCTTCATTTCATTGTTTATCCAGTCAACGTTCAAGAGCCAGTTGTTCAGTTTCCATGAAGTTGTGCGGTTCTGAGTTAATTTCTGAATTCTGAGTTCTAACTTGATTGCACTGTGGTCTGAGAGACTGTTTGTTATGATTTCCATTCTTTTGCATTTGCTAAGGAGTGATTTACTTCTAATTATGTGGTCAATTTTAGAGTAGGTGTGATGCGGTGCTGAGAAGAATGTATATTTTGTGGATTTGGGGTGGAGAGTTCTGTAGATGTCTATTAGGTTTGCTTGGTCCAGATCTGAGTTCAAGTCCTGGATATCCTTGTTAATTTTCTGTCTTGTTGATATGTCTAATAGTGACAGTGGAGTGTTAAAGTCTCCCACTATTATTTTGTGGGAGTCTAAGTCTCTTTGTATGTCATTAAGAACTTGCTTTATGTATCTAGGTGCTGCTGTATTCAGTGCATATATATTTAGGATCATTAGCTCTTCTTGTCGCATTGATCCTTTTACCATTATGTAATGCCCTTTTTGTCTCTTTTGATCTTTGTTGGTTAAAGTCTATTTTATCAGAGACTAGGATTGCAACTCCTGCTTTTTTTTGCTTTCCATTTGCTTGGTAAATCTTCCTCCATCCCTTTATTTTGAGCCTATGTGTGTCCTTGCATGTGAGATGGGTTTCCTGGATACAGCACACTGATGGGTTTTGGCTTTTTATACAATTTGCCAGTCTGTATCTTTTGTTTGGGGCATTTAGCCCGTTTACATTTAAGGTTAATATTGTTATGTGTGAATTTGATCCTGACATTTTGATGCTAGCTGGGTGTTTTCCCCATTAGTTGATGCAGTTTCTTCATTGTGTCGATGCTTTTTACCATTTGGTACATCCCTGGAGTGGTTGGTACTGGTTATGAACAGTAAATTTTTATCACTCTTCCATCTAATTGGTCATCAATCATCTACTTTTAAAAGGTCACTCTTTTTGTCTTAACTTCTTAGTTTTAGACCTATTCTTTGAAGGATATATCGAAGAAGACCGTAGATATTATGAAATTCATAATATCTTATTTCATTTGGAGAAACTATAGCACAATTTTGATAATGCCTGAAAGGCACAGAAAAAGGAAAAGCAATTAGTGAAGATCTACTTTAGGGGTGAAAAACCAGCTTCCCTCATGGTGGTTAACACAGACTTTGAGGGAAAATCCTAGGTGCCAAAAATTTACGCTTTGGGGTGGTTGTTCACTCATCTCTTCCAGGACACAGTGGTGGCTCTCCATGCCCTGTCCAGGTATGGAGCAGCCACTTTCACCAGAACTGAGAAAACTGCACAGGTCACCGTTAAGGATTCACAGACCTTTTCCACAAATTTCCAAGTAGACAACAACAACCTCCTGCTACTGCAGCAGACCTCATTGCCAGAGCTGCCTGGAGAATATGTGATAACAGTAACTGGGGAAAGATGTGTATATCTTCAGGTGAGTCTCCAAGGTTATATCGGGGACAGCCAACTTTAAACTTGCCAATTGAAATGAAAGCTCTGCTCCTTACTTCCTGGAAAAGTAAAGGACAAATCTGGAGATGTTAAATAATGAGGAAGTGAGTGGCCCCAGAAAAAGAGAGAAACTGATAGTGTCTCTTTGGTTTCACAGACATCCATGAAATACAATATCCTTCCAGAGAAAGAGGACTCTCCATTTACTTTGAAAGTGCAGACTGTGCCCCAGACTTGTGATGGACACAAAGCCCACACCAGCTTCGAGATCTCACTGACCATCAGGTAAGATGTTCTGACCTAATCAACTGATCTTTGACCCAAAACAACTTGGAACTAACAGAATTTTTTTTTTTTTGAGGTGAAGTTTCACTCTTGTTGTGTAGGCGGGAGTGCAATGGTGCAATCTGGGCTCACTGTAACCTCCACATCCCAGGTTGAAGTGATTCTCCAGCCTCAGCCTACAGACCAGCTGGGATTACAGGAGCCTGCCACCGCACCCGGCTAATTTTTAAAATATTTTTACTAGAGACAGGGTTTCACCATGTTGACCAGGCTGGTCTCGAACTCCAGATCTCACACAATCCTCCCACCTCGACCTCCCAAGGTGCTGGAATTACAGACATGAGCCACTGCACCCAGCCAGAACTAACAGAAATTAATAGTCCATTTGGAAGCTATGTTATTAGATTAATATAATTTAGAATTGATATATCTATAAATGAATTTAGCCTTTTATCATTATGACATGATCCTTTCTCTACTAAAAATACAAAAGTGATATATACTAAATAACAAATGAACCATATAGATGAGGTGTCCAAAAACCATAGATATCTTTAAAATGCCAGTTAGCAAGATTCACTACCGAAGATTTTCATTTGATAGTTTTGGATTGCTGCTTAAACATCTGATGTATAGTCATGTGGCCAATGTCAATGTTGTACATGTCCAGGGGACACAGATCTTTGCGGAATATTGTTAGGGACAACGTCTTAAAGACAGACAGGTTTAAGGTGACTCTTGGAAGTGAAAATCTGGCTTTGTTTCACATAAGAAACCATAACTTCTTTTTTCTTTGACACTACAGTTATACAGGAAACCGTCCTGCTTCCAATATGGCGATTGTTGATGTAAAGATGGTATCTGGTTTTATTCCCCTAAAGCCAACAGTAAAAATGGTAGGTGTATCTTAATCCTAACAGACCTCATACAAAAGGATGTTCTGTATCTCGAAATTAGACCATACCAATATCAAAGCCATGTCAACATTACTCTGCCTCAAAAAAATATTTTCCCCAAACCCAGGAAGTAAATGAACATTTCTCTGGCACTAAGCTAAGGGACATATGTGATACCAGATAAATGTGCAAGGAGTCCCTATCCTTCAGCCACTTGCAGTTTAGTTAGGAATTTAAAGCCATGGGCACAAAAAATAAAACAACCCAAGAGAGACAGGATATGGTGTAAGAACCATACTGACTGATATGCACTAAAAGCTTGTGAAGGAAAAAAAATCAATGTAAACTAGAAGTAACAAGGATGCCAGAGGGTCTCATGTGTTACTTGGATATTGAAGAATAGTGGAACTCCTTACCTGAAAACAGTTAGCTTTCTTCTCTTCAGAGAATGGCTATTTGTCCCTTATTACAGTCTGCTCTAGGTCTCACAGCATTCTCACATGTATTTTCTAACTTTTTGAGTTTTCCACTTCTCTTCAGCTTGAAAGATCGAGCTCCGTGAGCCGGACAGAACTGAGCAACAACCATGTCCTCATTTATGTGGAACAGGTGAGGGCTCTGACATCCTGGCTGAGACTACATATAGGTCATCTCTCTAAGTGAGTCTCTTTACTAGAGTAGTAAATAATCAATATAAGGAAAACACTCATGCCCTTCCAGAACGTTTCTCTATGCCAAGAAAAGAAGAGGGGAAATCTCCTTTGAACTCCATGTAGTGTTCTGTTCTATTTTAATTATGTTAAAATGGGAATATGAGTATTTCCACAAAATTTAAAGTGTGGTATCAATAGAACAAAAGGTTTGCCAGTGTTCCTGTTGTTTTAAAGACCCTCCCCGACAATATGAATAAATATTAAATTTAATGTGTTAATAGGACAAAAGGTTTATTATGCATTCCTGTTATTTTAAAGACCACCTTCACAAAATGACTAAATATGACCCCAATGATTGACTAATAATAATGTTAACATTCCAGTATGTCACCATATAAAATAAAATGTGGATTTCATGAATATCTTCAAATATTACCATAAAACAAAGAAAATGTGTTATGTATCCAAACAGAAAGAATACTTTGTCGTTTTAATTACAGATTGTATGAAACCATGTTTCTCCAGCTTAGAACATGTTCACGTGGTCCCAGAGAATTAATCTCATAACAAGGGACTACAAAAGAATATGGTTGTCTCAGTTGCTTACAAGAAAATCTGTAAAAAATTGTTCACTGTAAAGAGTTCCCAAGGATGTGTTCTAAAACCTGACATCCACAAATGTCTGCTCACCTATAGACACTGGTGAAAAAGAATCAAAGAACAATAAAGAATATGTTTTGCTCATGGGAGAAAGAAGGAGGCTTTCTAGGTTCTTGATTACTCCCACTTTTCCTTTCAGGTGACAAATCAGACACTAAGTTTTTCCTTCACGGTTCTGCAAGACGTCCCAGTAAGAGACCTGAAGCCAGCAATTGTTAAAGTCTATGATTACTATGAGACAGGTGAGTGAGAGAAAAATGAGACAGTTAATCTTAACCAGAGCCAAGAAGTGAATCCTGTTGTGACAGTTGATCCCGTTCTTAGCCCACTTAGTCAACAGTAATATTTTGTTTCTTTCCTCCAAGATGTACACTATAAAAACGCCTTACTAAACAAATTTATCAATTGTGTTTTTTGAGTCAGAAACTGAAGAATTTAAAAAAGAATGATAATTTATAGTCATGGCCCCATGTTTAGAGACATAGGTAACATAATACAGATTAAAAGATTATACAACAAGGAAAGACGATTCGTGACAAGTGAGTTTTAGCGAGCTAAGCAATAAGTTTGAGAGGCAAAACAGCACAGAAGGCTTGTGCTTCGGAAGAACAAACGGGAAGAAAGACCTGATTTCGACCCCGGAGGGTGAGTACAATTTTGGGGTCTATAGAAGTAGGAAAAGTGTTTCAAGGTGGAACAATAATCTTAGAAAAGGAATTAAGGGAGCAAGCTGAACAAAGTGAACAGAAGCTGAGAGGTGATGGAAGAAAGAACTACAGGTTAATATCATTATGATAACTTTCCAAGAATTTATTTTTTTAAATGTGTAGTTCATCAAAGAATACATAGCATAATTCAATTTATAAAGCATCCAAAAACATATAAAATGAAATAAAATTTAGTTTAGGAATGCATACAAACTTGGGTAAAAATACTCAACAAAATAAAGGAATGGTGGCAAACATAAAATTCAAGATACTAGTTACCTTAGGGGGTGGGGTGGCATGTGAAGGGATCAGGCAGAGACACTTGAAGAACTTCAGAGGTTTGGATAGTAGCCTCTTTCTTTCTTTCTTTCTTTTTTTTTTTTTTTTTTTTTTTTTTTTTGAGACAGAGTCTCACTCCGTCACCAGGCACCAGGCTGGAGTACAGTGGCGTGACCTCGGCTCACTGCAACCTCTCCCTCCCATGTTCAAGCAATTCTCCTGCCTCAGCCTCCCGAGTTGCTGGGACTACAGGCACGCGCCACCACGCCCAGCTAATTTTTTTGTGTTTTTAGTAGAGACAGGGTTTCACCATGTTGGCCAGGATGGTCTTGATCTCTTGACCTCGTGATCCACCCACCTCGGCCTCCCAAAGTGCTAGGGTTACAGGCGTGAGCCACTGCTCCCGGCCTCTTTCTTTTTTTTAATTATACTTTAAGTTCTCAGTACATGTGCAGAACACGCAGGTTTGTTACATAGGTATACGCAGGCCATGGTGGTTTGCTGCACCCATCAACCCGTCATCTACATTAGGCATTTCTCCTAGCCCTCAAACCCACAGACAGGCCCTGGTGTGTGATGTTCCCCTCCCTGTGTGCATGTGTTCTCATTGTTCAGCTCCCACTAAGAGTGAGAACATGTGGTGTTTGGTTTTCCGTTCTTGTGTCAGTTTGCTGAGAATTATAGTTTCCAGCTTCAACCATGTCCCTGCAAAGGACATGAACTCATCCTTTTTTATGACTGCATAGTATTCCATGGTGTATATGTGCCACATTTTCTTTATCCAGTCTATCATTGATGGGCATTTGCATTGGTTCCATGTCTTTGAAATTGTGAGCAGTGCCGCAATAAACATACGTGAGCATGTGTCTTTATAGTTGAATGATGTGTAATCCTTCAAGTATTATAAATACCCAAAAGTGCTGTAATGAATGTACATGTGCATGTAACTTTATATCTTTATAATAGAATGATTTATATCCTTTTGTGTATATACTCAGTAATGGGATTGCTGGGTCAAATGGTATTTCTAGTTCTAGGTCAAATTCCTCAAGTATTTAAAACTTGAACAGTTGCTCTCTGAGCAGGCTTCAATCCCTATCTCCATTCTCAGGGAATGAGAATATAAATATGTTAATGATTCTGTTTCATTCTGGTCTATTTACATGGAGTTTTGACAATTCTGACAGGTGTGCTTCTCTCCAGTAGTAAAGTGACTGGATAAACTTACCATGTTCCCTAGTTCATGGATCGTTTGTTTCTTCCTTCACCCCACGTTTCTTTCAGATGAGTCTGCGGTTGCTGAGTATATCGCCCCCTGCAGCACAGGTAAGAGATCACAGCTTATGACCAGTACTAGACCCCATTAACCCGCTCTCCACTTCTTATTGTCTGTGGCTACCTTTGTGAGCTGATTAGTCATGACAGCTCATGTAGCATATAAACCTAAAATATTTACCCTCTGGCCTTTCACGGATAAAGTTTGCTGTCCCCGCACTAGCTCACTCTGCTGCCCACATTTAACTGAATGCTCCTCAGGAGACCCTACAACCTCATGTTTTTCTTCTCTCCATAGATACAGAGCATGGAAATGTTTGAGGACCACACAGGCTGTATATTTTGCTGGATTCTCCGTCCTATACATTTTCTTAGAAGGAATGGAGTTGTTTGTCTCTATAAAATAGACACTAAAAAGGCTTGCTGAATAAATATGTGTTTCTGGCCAAACTATTATTTGTTGCATCATTCATTCTTCAGACATTAATAACATGTTCACATGATGAGTTATGTTGTTTCAAATAATATAAAGAATACAGTTGTGCAACACATCTGCTTGTATTCCAAATGTGCATAAAAAGTCAAATCAAGGATAATTTTAAATAAGTGAAGTTCTAAGAGACATTAGAAAAAAATGTGCTCTTTGGTCTAGGAAGCTTTCATTTAGGAGCTAAAGGCAAAAGTATGTAATATTGATTAATAATTAGGAAGGCATAAAGATTTCATGAGAAAGAATATCCTAAGCAAAAGCATCAAAAATTGATTTGACAGGAAGCTAAAATGATTGGAGTAAATGTAGAATATGTTGGAAAGAGGTAGCATTGTACAGTGGTTAAATTCCAGACCCTGGAGCCTAACTGCCTAGGTTTGAATCCTGACTCCACCCCTGCCTCACCAACTAAGTCACTAGGGTAGCTTTTTTTTTCCTACTATCCTTTCCCCCTGTGAGGGTTTCTTTTTTTTTTTTTCTTCAATGTTTCTTTTAAATTCCAGGGGACATGTGTAGAATATGCAAGTTTGTTACATAGGTAAACGTGAGCCATAATGGTTTGCTGCACAGATCAACCCATCACCTAAGTATTAAGCCCAGGATTCATTAGCTGTTCTTCCTGATGCTCTCCTTCACCCCACACTCCCTTACAGGCGGCACTGTGTGTTATTCCCCATCATGTGTCCATGTGTTCTCATCGTTCAGCTCCCACTTATAAGTGAGAACATGCGACATTTGGTTTTCTCTTCCTGCGTTAGTCTGCTGAGGATACTGGCTTCCAATTCCATACATGTCCCTGCAAAGGATATGCTTTTATTCCTTTTTATGGCTGCATAATATTCCATGGGGTATATGTACTGTGTTTTCTTTATACAGTCTATCATTGATAGACATTTTGTTTGATTCCATGTCTTTGCTATTGTGAATGGTGCGGCAATGAACATACATGTGCGTGTATGCTTATATCTTTATAACAGACTGATTTATACACTATTGTGAATATACCCAGTAATGGGATTGCTGTGTCAAATGGTATTTCTGCCTCTAAATCTTTGAGGAATTGTCACACTATCTTCCACAATGATTTAACTAATTTACACTCCCATAACAGAGTAAAAGCAATCCTTTTTCTCTGCAACTTCACCAGCATCTGTTGTTTCTTGACTTTTTAATAATCACCATTCTGACTAGCATGATGGTATCTCATTGTCATTTTGATTTGTATTTCTCTAATGATCAGTGATGTTGAGCTGTTTTTCTTATGTTTCTTGGCCTCATGGATGTCTTCTTTTGAGTTTGTGTTCATTGTAGGGCAGTTGTTTAACCTCGCTGCTTCAGCTTCCTTGTTGAGATGAAAATAACAACAGATTCCATTACTGAAATACCATGGGTCCAGTCTAGGTCCTGCTGCTTGCTGCACAGAGAGCCAATCACTGAGACAAGTATTGCCAAGGAACAAGGCTTTAATTGGGTGCTGCAGCTGAGGTGATGGGAGTTCACTTCCAAATCCATCTCCCTGCCCAACTAAATCCAGGGGGTTATATAGCAAGGAAGAAATGTAACAATCTGTAAGAAAACAGGAACTAGGGAAGGGCAAGGAAGCAATCTTGATGAATGAGGGATCCAATGTCTCTTTGTCTGGATATGGTAATCAGGTGAGTTTCAGTTCTTTTATGCTTTTTTTTTAAGTGACCTAAAAGACCTTTCTTGAAAAAGGAAGTCAAATAAGACAAATGTAAGTTTCAAGTTTTAAGACCAGACAGGTCAATTTCTATGTTTATCCAAAACGACAGTCTATGGGACTATTGGGTCGGTTTCAATTCTACCTCAAAGTATTATTTATGAGAATGTGCCATTCTCCTGCAAGAGGGAAAGAAGAAATAACTGAATCAAGCAATGGCTCAATGCTTCTCCTCAAATGAGTTGTATGTCAGTTTCACTTACATTCTATTGTCTAAAGCAAGTCAGATGACCAAGCCTGGCTTTAATGCTTTACTAGTAAGGTTGAAGGTGGGATGCTGTGACTTTTCCCACAGGCAGGCACACAAGCCATGTGGCAATGTGTGGAAATACATAGTTCCCTTACAGGGACAACAGTAGATAATTAAGAAAAAGAATATAATTCCACACTAGACTGAAACAGAAATACAACTTAATCTCACAAGCTTTTATTTAATAGTTCACCTCAGCTGGTGTGGTGGCTCCCACCTGTAATCCCAGCACTTTGGGAGGCCAAGTCGGGTGGATCATGAGGTCAGGAGTTTGAGACCAGCCTGGCCAACACAGTGAAACCCTGTCTCTACTAAAAATACAAAATATTAGACAGGCATGGTGGCAGGCACCTGTAATCCCAGCAGGAGAATCACTTGAACCAGGGAGGCGAAGGTCACAGTGAGCCGAGAACCCACTATTGCACTCCAGCACGGGTGACAGTGCGAGACTCCATCTCAAAAAGAAAAAGTTCATCTATAACACACTCATTTGAAAGGGTGCTTTTATCCTATATTAAATTCTCACATGTTTTATGGGGTTTTAAAGAATTTCT
This sequence comes from Cebus imitator, assembly GCF_001604975.1. NCBI lineage: Eukaryota > Metazoa > Chordata > Mammalia > Primates > Cebidae > Cebus > Cebus imitator. The sequence goes on along the minus strand of NW_016107784.1, from coordinate 1,475,530 downwards.
AGTCTGTTTCTTTGCTCTCTCTGTGTATTCATATATCACATTATTTTAATTGTTAGAACTTTATAATATGTTTTAATATCTCATAGGATTAGTTCCTCATTATTGCTCTTATTTTTCTGATTTTTCTGAACTATGCCTTTGTTATTTTCTCATATGAACTTTAGAATCAACTTTGTTTTTTTTTTTAAAGTTGGAATCTCATCAAATGTGTTCATTAACATAGGGAGTATTGTCAGCTTTTTGAGGTTGAGTTCTCTTATCCAAGAACAGGTTGTATTTATTTTAATTGTCATTTTCAAGTTTCCTTATGTGTGTTTCAGTATTTCAAAGTTTTTTCTATGTAGGATACATATATACATGTGTGTATATATATATGTATATCTCAGTTTATTTCCAAATATCTTACTGTATACTAACAATATATATATGACATTTTGTTATATAAACTAATTATATATAAAAAGATTTGCTATGGAATTCTCTTTTATTAAGATATAATTTATATACCATAAAATGCACAAATGTTAATGGCAAAGCTTGATCAATTTTTATTTATGGTTAAATCCTATAGAATATTTTCAGAATCAATCCATTCTACTTGGTTGCCTTGCAACCTTAGATCACTAATGAGTGCAGGAAAGGCTATAGTGTTGTAATATTATGCCATGTTATTTCTCCTTTCTCCTTGTTACGGTGAAAGCAACATTTTATTGCAGCTTTTTATATTCCACATAGAAGCTGAACTCCAAAATTACCATTTTGCAGCTCATAATGAAATAATAGATTGAAGCCTTGCACACCAATGGTTCCTAACTTTACAAAAGTGAAATAATCAGATACTCGGGGCATCTTGATAAGTGAATAAAATACTGTCTGTGAGGTTGGAAAAAAAGGTCAAAAAAATCAAAACTAATTCTGCTCAAGCCTAGCTTTATCTATTAATTTTCAGGAAACACAGAGTTCAAAGGAACATGTTAAATTATATAATGGGGATGTAATCTGCAAAATTTGTACATGAAGGAAAACATTCCAAATTCTCCCATAAATACATTATCTCAGAGAAAACTTATAAGTTAAAAAGAGATTTAAAAGACAATCATAAAGCCAGGATGGTCTTGATCTCTTGACCTCGTGATCCACCCGCCTGAGCCTCCCAAAGTGCTGGGATTCCAGGCATGAGCCACCACGCCCAGCCTCCATCACTTTTTATACTTAATGTGGTGCACCTACAGCAATGGCATATAGGGTGCCTTTCATGTGTGGGATCTCTGACTTCCGTTGCATCTCTCCCCAACTCTAGCCACAGAAAATTTTTTGTTTTTAAGAGTTTCTGTGACTAGACTGAATCAACCTGAAAATTCCAGAATCTTTGAATATTTATGATATGAAAATATTTTTACTAAATGTTTATATATAACAATAATATTGTGTTTTTGTTTGAAAGAAATCCTTATCTTTTAGAAACATATACTCAAATACTTAAGGATTTTGCTTCCAAATGATAGTAGGAGAGGTAGAATGGTGAAATGTAAATGGCAGTATGGATGGGTTGTAGAAAGGGCAAAATTGTACGTGGGTTAATGAATATTGGGGATGCATATTGTGGATATATTTTAGTATTATAGTATGGTGAGTATGTCTGGATTCATTATACTGTCTTGTCTAATTTTGTTTTGTTTGAAACTCTTTGTCATAGAAACTTGAAAACTGAAAGTGAGTAATAATGAAAGTCACAAAACTATTTAGACTGAAAAATAATTAAAACATTAAATATCAAAGTACCTGGGTTGGGTCGGGGGTGGTGGCTGATGCCTATAATCTCGGCTACACAGGAAGCTGAGGCAGGAAGATAGCTTGAGCCAGGAGTTTGGGGTCATAGTGAACTGCAATCACACCACTGCCCTACAGTCTGGGTGACAGAGCAAGACACTGTCTCTAAAAAGGAAAAAAAAATGTGAAGTTGTTTAAAGTAAATCTTAAAATTTCATTTACTAAAACTAAACTACATGAATTGAACATCAAGAAAAAAAATCAAAAATACATGACATGAGCTTTAAAAAATCTAGAAAATGAATTTTTAAAATATAAAAAATGTTTACCGAAGTGATTATGGAGAACAGAAACCAACAAATTGGAAGTCAAAGAAATGATAGACTCAAGAAACAAAAAGTTAATATCCTAAAAGTTTAATAATTAATAAAGATTATTAAAGAAATAAAAATTAAAATAAAGATTAGTTGATAATAAATTTGGAAACCTAGATGCAAAGAACGATATTCTAGAAATACAAAAATTATAGACATGATCCACATCAACTTAAAAGTATCTTGAAAAATTAAGTCAGTTAATGACCATAAAGAAATTGAATCATTAGTAGTAAGCATTCTTTCGTTTGCAAAAGATTGTATCACAAAAATATTTTACAAAGCTTTACCAAGCTTTCAAGAAAGCGATAATTCCTACCTTAAATACACTATTTAGTGAATAGGAAAAGATTACATATACAAATAAGAATTTTAAGGGTTTATTATCATCAGAAGTACAGAAAATAAAACTAAATATCAAGCTCACTTAAGAACAGAAAGGTACAATCCAAAAATCTTGAGAGTTTATTTTCAATTGTGTATTGAACTGTGTATCAACATATTTAATCTTTTTTCTTTTTCTTTTTCTTTTAAAAATTTTAAGCACTCTGAAGGAAAACATATTTAATCTTGTCCTAGCTGCAATAACAATAAACTCCAAAAACTCAGTGATTCATCACAGTAACCCAAGCAGATGAATGCTTTGTTACCTTTAATGTGTCACTCCCAAAACATGTTCATCCAGGAGGCAGTGAAAGAAAGATGTGTTAAGAATTGGAAAGTTGAATAGGCAGAAGAAAGGAGAGAGGATAGCAGCTCTCTCTCTCTCTTGCAAGTGAGAGGCATCCAAAAAAGAAAGAGTGGCAGACAGCAGTAGATTTTATAGGCAGGCTTGAGGAGGCAGTGTCTGATTCACATAGGGCCCACACAATGGTTTGACCAGGTGTGATGCTTACATAGTGCGTGGAAAAGGCTGGTTGCCCCACCTTAATCTTATTATACAAAAGGCTTTCTACTTGGCCATCTTGTCTGCTCCTTACTGTACACATGACTGGCAAAGAGAATGGAAGATGGAGCTGCCATTTTCATCATGCCTAGCCACAAGTAGCCTATTGGCACAGCTGCCAGCATTCACCTGTGCACGCTTCCAGCTTGCTTGTCGATGTCTGCAGCCCCATTTTACAGGCTGCTCTGTGTTAGAAAAGAAAATGATTTGGGGCTGCTTTTTATTAAAAGGAAAACCTTACAGAGAACCCCTGTATCCTCACCATCTGCCTAAGTAATTTCTTTTTAACTCCTGTATCACCACAAACATCATTTCCTTGCTTTCCTTACAATCAGTTTTGACCAACAGAGTAGAGTGACACCAAGATGTTAGCAGAAGAGATGCGCTCAACTTTCAGATCCTCTGTTTAAAGATAAAGCCTCTTGCCCTGCACTGCGTACTCACCTCTCCCACTTTCCTTCCTATCCACCCTCTCCTGGCTTCTGTCTTGAAAACAGAGCAGCCACTTTGGACCCAGAAGCAGAAGTCATGTGTTGAGGATGGTAAGTAGGCACATTGTTTCCTCAGATTACCTCATTTTCAGAGCTGCCCCACCACCTCTAGACTATTTTGTGTATGAAGAATTAACTTCTATCTTATTTACACTATAAGAAAGATTGTGAAGTAATACAATCTATTACATGATGTTCATGCATGGCTGACAATGATCCATTACAGAGAAATGAATTGATAATAAGACATTGATGAGAGAGAGGAATAGAGTTCATGACTAAAGAAATGGGACAGGCCCAGGGATTGCCTTAAATAGGAGGTGAAAGAGTCTGTCCATGAATCCATCATAACACAAGGGAAGGCTTAATACACAGGTAGTACAGACCCAGGAAATTTAGCTGTAAAGCTTGCGTAGGAAGTTAAACTTCTTAAAATTTCTCTTCTATTTACATTATATTTATATCGTCCAGTAGTTATAAACCACCATGGCACATGTATACCTATGTAACAAACCTGCACATTCTGCACATGTATCCTGGAACTTAAAATAAAATTATTTTTAAAAATCACTTGTGTCTCACTTTCCTTTATTTCCTGGACAATTCAGTCCAAAAGTCACTCGATGGAGGCAGGCAAGGTAGGTGTCATGATGAGTTGAGTCATGGCATTCTAGAATGGGTGTCTAAGACCAAAAAGGGTGAGGAGAACATCTACCAAAGGAGGGTGGCCTTGCTCAAATTCTCAGAGCTGGAGTAGGGTGGGGATGGAATTTTCATGAAGGGGCAGTCTGTATGCAGGATATCCGAAGCTAAGTGGAGTATGTATGTGTGTGTGTGCATGTGTGTGTGCATGCATGTACATATGTATGGACACATGTAAACTATCTAGCTCTACTTGCTAGAGATCCTGAGAGCAGTGAGAACCAAAGTATATAAATTTATTTATTTATTTATTTATTTTCATTTTTGAAGAAGTGCTAATTCTAGTTTCAGGGCAGGAAAATTACAAGATGAGCCAAAATATCCTGGACCAGAAAATAAAGAAGTGCCCAAAGAATAATGATAAAATGTCAAAGGAACCCAAAAGGCAGATTGAAGGGATTTCTGGCCAAGTCTGGGATAATCTGAGCATAAAAATAAATAACAAACGTAACAGATTATTACCCATTGGATAAAAGAAAACCAAGACTCCATGCTGGAATTAATAAATTAAATTTTTGATAAGAGAGTATATTTATACAGCCTGATACTACCTCCCATAAAATATTATAATTATCAAGGAAAAAATAACTTCATAGGCCAGAAACTTGGCACATATGACCTTAATAGGGTAACCAAGTTTAACATCACCAGAAATTGAATGCCATTACCAAGGCAGTCCGCCATTACCGAGGCAGTCCGCCATTACCTAGGCAATCCACCATTACTGAGGCAGTCCCCCATTATTGAGGCAGTCCACCATTACTGAGGCAGACCACCATTACCAAGGCAGTTCTAACTGTACCTCTGTAAACAAAACTGCAAGGAAGTTAACACAGCAGCTGGGTAGAGCCCATGGCAGCTCAGCAACACCTCTTCTGGCAGACTGTGACTAGGCTACCTCCTTGCTGCAAAGTGCAGCTCTGAAAAAAGGCAGCAGCAAATCAGGAACTTCTAAATAAAGTCCCACCTTCTGAGGACAGAGCACCTAGGGAAAAAGGCAGTTATGAGTTCCACTGCAGCAGATTTAAACATACCTGCCCAGCAGCTCTGAATGGAATAATGGAGCTCCCAGCTCAGCACTTGAGCTCCTATAAGAACAGACTGTCTCTACAAGCAGCTCCCCAACCCCATATATCCAAAGAGACACCCCATAAAGGAGAGCTCAGGCTGACATCTGGTGGGTATTCTTCTGGGACAAAGAGAAGAAGAAACCAGCAGCAACCCTGACTCTTCTGCAGCCACCACAGGTGATCCCCAGGCAGGCAGGATCTGCAGTGGACCTCCAGCAGAGGTCCTCCAGCAGCAGTCCTACAACAGAGGGGCCTGACTGAGAGAAGGAAAACTAAGAAACAGAAAGAAATAACTTCATCATCAACAAAAAGGACATCACCTCAGAGACCCCAACCAAAAGTCACCAGCTACAAAGATCACAGATAGATAAATCCACAAAGATGGGAAGAAACCAATGCAAAAAGGATGAAAACACCCAAAACCAGAATGCCTCGTCTCCTCCAAGGGATCACAACTCCTCAACAGCAAGGGAGCAAGGCTGGATGGAGAATGAGTCTGATGAATTGACAGAAACAGGCTTGAGAAGGTGGATAATAACAAGTTTCTCTGAGCTAAAAGAACTTGTTCCAACCCAAAGCAAAGAAACTAAGAACCTTGAAAAAAGGTTTGACAAAATGCTAACGAGAATAAACAGCTTAGAGAAGAATATAAATGACTTGATGGAGCTGAAAAAGATAGCATGAGAATTTCATGAAGCATACACAAGTTTCAATATCTGAATTGACCAAGCAGAAGAAAGGATATCAAAGATTGAAGACCAACTTAATGAAATAAAATGAGAAGGCAAGATTAGAGAAAAAAGAGTGAAAAGAAATGAACAAAGCCTCCAAGAAATATGAGATTATGTGAAAAGACCTAATCTACATTTGATAGGTGTACCTAAATGTGACGAAGAGAATGAATCCAAACTGGAAAACACTCTTCAGCATACTGTCCAGGAGAACTTCCCCAACCTAGCAAGGCAGGCAAATATTCAAGTCCAGGAAATACAGAGAACACCACAGTTATGTCCCTTGGGAAGAGCAACTTCAAGACCCATAATCCTCAGATCCACCAGGGTTGAAATGAAGGAGAAAATGCTAAGGGCAGTCAGGGAGAAAGGTCGGGTCACCCACAGAGGAAAGCCCATCAGACTCACAGCAGATCTCTCAGCAGAAACCATACAAGCCGTAGGACAGTGCGGGCCAATATTCAACAACCTTAAAGAAAAGAACTTGCAACCTAGAATTTCATGTCCAGCCAAATTAAACTTCGTAAGTGAAGGACAAATAAAATCCTTTATGAACAAGCAATTGCTGAGAGATTTTGTCACCACCAGATCTGTTTTACAATAGCTCCTGAAAGAAGCACTAAATGTAGAAAGGAACAACCAGTACAAGCCACTCCAAAACGTACCAAATGGTAAAGAGCATTGACACAATGAACAAACTGTATCAACTAATGGGCAAAATAACCAGGTAGCATCAAAATGGCAGGATCAAATTCACACATAATCATATTAACCTTAAATGTAAATTGGCTAAATGCCCCCATCAAAAGACACAGACTGGCAAATTGAAAAAAAAAGTCAAAACCCATCAGTGTGCTGTATTCAGGAAACCCATCTCACGTGCAAGGACACACATAGGCTCAAAATAAAGGGATGGAGGAAGATTTACCAAGAAAATGGAGAGCAAAAAAAAGCAGGAGTTGCAATCCTAGTCTCTGATAGTATAGTCTTTAAACCAGCAAAGATCAAAAGAACAAAGAAGGGCATTCCATAACGGTAAAAGGATCAATGCAACAAGAAGAGCTAATGATTCTAAATATATATGCACCCAATACAGGAGCACCCAGATACATAAAGCAAGTTCTTAATGACATACAAAGAGACTTAGACTCCCACACAATAATAGTGGGAGACTTTAACACTCCACTGTCAATATTAGACAGATCAAGATAGAAAATTAACAAGCATATCCAGGACTTGAACTCAGATCAGGACCAAGCAAACCCAATAGACATCCACGGAACTCTCCACTCCAACTCCACAGAATATACATTCTTCTCAGCACCACATCACACCTACTCTAAAATTGACCACATAATTGGGAGTAAATCACTCCTCAGCAAATGCAAAAGAACAGAAATCATAACAAACAGTCTCTCAGACCACAGGGCAATCAAATTAGAACTCAGGATGAAGAAACTAACTCAGAACCACACAGCTTCATGGAAACTGAACAACTGGCTCTTGAATGTTGACTGGACAAACAATGAAATGAAGGCAGAAATAAAGATGTTTATCTAAACCAACAAGAACAAACACGCAATGTACTAGAATCTCTGGGACACATTTAAAGCAGTGTCTAGAGGGAAACTTATAACAATAAATGTCCACATGAGAAGCAAGAAAACATCTAAAATCTACACCCTATCATTAAAATTGAAAGAGCTATAGGAGCAAGATCAAAAAAACTCAAAACCTAGCAGAAGACAAGAAACAACTAAGATCAGAGCAGAACTCAAGGAGATAGAGACACAAAAATCCCTTCAAAAAATAAATGAATCCAGGAGCTGGTTTTTTGAAAAGATCAACAAAATAGACAGACCATTAGCCAGATTAATAAAAAAGAATTCAGCCAGAGCATACTTTGATGTTGTCTGATGGGTGAGATAAGAAAAAATAATAAAATAAAATAAAAAAGAAAAGAGAGAAGAATCAAATTGATGCAATAAAAAATGATAAAGGGGATATCACCGCTGATTCCACAGAAATAAAAACTACCATCAGAGATTACTACAAACTACTCTACGCACATAAACCACTAAACCTGGAAGAAATGGGTAAATTCCTGGGCACTTGCACCCTCACATGCCTAAACCAGGAAGAAGTTGAAACCCTGAATAGACCAATAACAAGGGCTGAAGTAGAGGCAGCAATTAATAGCCTACCAACCAAAAAGAGCCCAGGTCCAGATGGCTTCATAGCTGAATTCTATCAGACATACAAAAAAGAGCTAATACCACTCCTTCTGAAACTATTCAGAACAATACAAAAACAGGGAATCCTTCCCAAATCATTTTATGAGACCAACATCATGCTGATACCAAAACCCGGCAGACACTCAATAAAAAAAGAAAACTCAGGCCAATATCCATGATGAACATAAATGTAAAAACCTTCAATAAAATACTGGCAAGCTGATTGCAACAGCACATCAAAAAGCTTATCCACCATGATCAAGTAGGCTTCATCCTGGGGATACAAGACTGGTTCAACATACACAAGTCTATAAACATAATTCACCACATAAACAGAACCAAAGACAAAAACCACATGATTATCTCAATAGATGCAGAGAAGGCTTTCGACAAAATTCAACAGCCCTTTATGCTAAAAACTCTCAATAAACTAGGTATCGTTGGAATGTATCTCAAAATAACAAAAGCTATTTATGACAAGCCCACAGCCAATATCATACTGAATGGGAAAAAACTGGAAGAATTCCCTTTGAAATCTGGCACTAGACAAGGTGCTCTCTTTCACCACTCCTATTCAATATAGCGTTGGAAGTTCTAGCCAGAACAATCAGGCAAGAAGAAGAAATAAAGGGTATTCAATTATGAAAGGAGGAAGTCAAATTGTCTCTATTTGCAGATGACATGATTGATTTAGAAGACCCCATCGTCTCAGCCCCAAATCTCCTGAAACTGATAAGCAACTTCAGCAAAGTCTCAGGATACAAAATCAATGTGCAGAAATCACAAGCATTCCTATACACCAGTAACAGACTTAAAGAGAGCCAAATCAAGAATGAACTGCCATTCACAATTTCTACAAAGATAATAAAATATCTAGGAATACAACTAACGAATGATGTAAAGGACCTCTTCAAGGAGAACTACAAACCCCTTCTCAAGGAAATAACAGAGGACACAAATAGATGGAAAAATATTCCGTGTTCATGGTTAGGAAAAATCAATATTGTGAAAATGGCCATACTGTCCAATGTAATTTATAGATGCAATGCTATCCCCATCAAGCTACCTATGACCCTCTTCACAGAACTGGAAAAAAACACCTTAAACTTCATATGGAACCAAAAGAGAGCACCCATAGCCAGGAGAATCCTAAGCAAAAAGAACAAAGCTGGAGGCATCATACTACCTGACTTCAAACTATACAAGGCTACAGTAATAAAAACAGCTTGGTACTGGTACCAAAACAGAGATATAGACCAATGGAACAGAACAGAGGCCTTGGAGGCAACACCACACATCTATAATCATCTGATATTTGTCAAACCTGACAAAAACAAGCAATGGGGAAAGAATTCCCTGTTTAATAAATGGTGTTATGAAAACAGGCTAGCCATGTGCAGAAAGAAGAAACTGGACTCCTTCCTGACACCTTACACTAAAATAAACTCCAGATGGATTAAAGACTTAAACATAAGCCCTAACACCGTAAAAACCCTAGAGGAAAACCTAGGCAAAACCATTTAAGACATAGGTGTAGGCAAGGACTTCATGACTGAAACATCAAAAGCATTGTCGACAAAAGCCAAAATAGACAAATGGGATCCAATTAAACTGCAGAGCTTCCATATAGCAAAAGAAACAATCATTAGAGTGAACCAGCACCAACAGAATGGGAAAAAATTTTGCCATCTACCCCTCTGACAAAGGGGTAATATCTAGAGTATACAAAGAACTAAAACAGATTTACAGGAAAAAAACAAACAAACCCATTCAAAAGTGGGCAAAGGACATGAACAGACACTTTTCAAAAGAAGACATATAAGTGGCCAACAAACATATTAAAAACTGCTCATCATCACAGGTCATTAGAGAAATGCAACTCAAAACCACATTGAGATAGCATCCCATGCCAGTTAAAATGGTAATCAGTAAAAAATCTGGAGACAACAGATGCTGGAGAAGATGTGGAGAAGTAGGAACACTTTTACACTGTTGGTGGGAGTGTAAATTCGTTGCACCATTGTGGAAGACAGTGTGGTGATTCCTCATGGACCTAGAAATAGAAATTTCATTTGACCCAGCAATCCCATTCCTGGGTATATATCCAAAGTATTATAAATCATTCTATTATAAAGACACATGCACACATGTGTTCATTGTGGCACTGTTTACAATAGCAAAGACCTGGAACCAACCCAAATGCCTACTGATGATAGACTAGACAAGGAAAATGTGGCACATATACACCATGGAATACTATGCAGCCATAAAAAATGATGAGTTCATGTCCTTTGTAGGGTCATGGATGAATCTGGAAACCATCATTCTCAGCAAACTGACACAAGAACAGAAAGTCAAACACCCCATGTTCTCACTTATAAGTGGGTGTTGAACAATGAGAACACATAGACACAGGGAGGGGAGCATCACACACTGGGTTCTGTTGAGGGGGAATAGAGAGGGACAGCAGGGTGTAGGGAGGCTGGGGAGGGATAACATGGGGAGAAATGTCAGATATAGGTGATAAGATGGAGACAGCAAACCACATTGCCATGTATGCACCTATGCAACAATACTGCATGTTCTGCACATGTACCCCAAAACCTAAAGTGCAATAAAATATTTATTTTTTAAGAATTCACTAGAGGAGTTCAAAAGCAAACTAGTTAAAGCAGAAGAAAGGATCAATGAATTTGAATACCAGTTATTGGAAGTAGTTCAGTCAGAAGAGCAAAAATAAAAAGAAATAAAAAGTATAGAAAGCCTAAGGAACTTATGTAACATGATCAAATTGACCATTATACAAATTATGAGACTCACAAAAGGAGAATAGAAGGAGAAAGAAAGAAAAAAATTATTCATAGAAATAATGACCAAAACCTTCTCAATCTGAAAAAGGAAACAGAATCCAGGTCCAAGAAACCCAAAAATAACCAAGTAATATGAACCCAATGAAATCCACATATAAATACATAACAATTAAGTTATCAAAATTAAAAGAGAATTTTGAAAGCAACAAAAGAACAGTGACTTGTAAGATAGACAAGATGCCTGATAAGATGATCAGCCGATTTTTCAGGAGAAATTTGCAGTCTAGAGGGCAGTGAAATTATTCATAGTGGTGAAAGAATACAAACCTGCTTACCAAGAATATTATACCTGGGGAATCTGTTCATTAAAAATGGAGGAGTAATAAAGACTTCCTCAGACAAACATAACTGCGGGCGTTCATCACCTCTAGATTTGTCTTAGCAGAGATGCTAAAGAGAGGTCTTCAGTGAAAAGAAAAGGACACTAAACAGCAACACAATATCATGAGAAAATATGAAACTTATTGGCAAAGGTAAATATAAAAAAATACTCACCACTGTATTACTGCAATGTTGGTGAGTAAATCACTTTTAATTCTAGTTGAAAGTTAAAAGAAAAAAGTATTAAAAACAACTAAAAGTAAAATATGCTTTTAAACATAAAACAGATAACAATTTTCACAAAAATAGCAAAAAGTGTCTAGGGATAGATGATAAAGAGTTTTGTATGTGTTGTTATCAGCTTTAAACAGACTGTTATAACTACAAGATATTTTGCATAGACTCTAAGGTAGCAATAAAAATTTTTTAAAGCTACACAAAAGAAAAAGATTTAAAAATCAAAGTATAATTATATACAAAAAACAATAAAGCACTAAGGAAGACAGCAAGAGAGGAAAAGACGACAAAATAATTACAAGACTAACAGAAAACAACTCACATGGCAATAGTGAATCTTCTTCCCCTATCAACAATTACTTTAAATGCAAATTGAGTAAACCTCCCAATGAAAACACATAGAGTGGCTGAAATGATTTTTTGAAAGACCCAAATATATGCTATGTACAAGATACTCACTTTAAATTTAAGAACACGCATAGTCTGAAAGTGAAGGGATGAGGAAGATATCCCATGCAAATGGTAATCAAAAAAGAGGATGTGGCAGAGCAGGAGCATCACCACCCTGGACAAGCACTGCCATTTTAAAGTTCCCCTTAATCAAAAACAGCCCCCAAAGGGCATCAGCCTAATGGCTAATGTCAGCCTGACCATAAACTACAAATGACATCTCTGACCAGAAACATTCCAACATGAAGATAAACTCCTCCCCTACCAGAGACATGCCAGCCCTGAGATAACCTCCCCTCTGGCCAGAAAGATGTCAGCCCCAAGATAACCTCCCCTCCTACCAGAGACATTCCAACCAGCAATAAACTTTTCCTCCACACAGAAACATTCCAAGCCTGTGATAAGCTCTCCTGCTCTAAAACCCTTAAATAATCTTAGTCTGTTAGAGAGAATGGTCCTGACTGAAACTGGCCAGAAGCCCCTTTCATGTTCATTCTCCAAAATAAACCTATCTTTGACTGTTGAGCTGCTTTTTGTGTTTCTTTCCTATTTCTTTAACTCTTACATTTGGTGCCAAAACCTGGGACCGGTATTGGGGATAGAGGCTCTCTTGCAACCCAGGAAGCAGTGAGCAGTGGCAGCTCATCCCACTAGATCCTGAGAGTCTCTGGCCACTCACCCCACCTAGTCTCTTACTTCACTTTTCAAGTGATTTGCATGAGCAGGACAACTAACCTGAAGAGAACTGTGAGGCTCCAGCTGAAAGCCACTACTCTCCAGTGGGCTTTCAAAATCTTCGGGTCTCAGGAATCCACTTCTGACCATCCAAAACAGGCATTTTGCTCTCTAACCCTTGTCCCCTCCTCCTCCATCATTCTCCCTTCTCTCTCTGTCTCTGTCTCTGTCTCTCTCTCTCTCTCTCTCTCTCTCTCATTTGGCTTCAGTCCAAGAGGCCCTTTGCCAATTCGAACTGGAATATTCAACATTGGACACTAATCCAGCCAACTGGTAAGATCTGCCTTCCCCTGGCTTTCTCGTAGTACCCAGGAAAGTCAGGTCTGCCATCCCAATCCTCAGAGGACCAGAGGGACTAAGCTAGAAGAAATCTTAGGGACTCCCAGTTTCTTCTCAACTTAATTGTCCTCTTTAGAAAGAGGATTCTGAACTAATTTACACTCCCACCAGCAGTGCAAAAGTGTTCCTATTTCTCCACACCCTCTCCAGCATCTGTTGTCTCCAGATTTTTTAATGATCGCCATTCTAACTGGCGTGAGATGGTATCTCAATGTAGTTTTGATTTGCATTTCTCTGATGACCAGTGATGATGAGCATTTTTTCATATGTTTGTTGGCCTCACGTATGTCTTCTTTTGTAAGGTGTCTGTTCATATCCTTTGCCCACTTTTGAATGGGCTTGTTAGTTTTTTTCTTGTAAATCTGTTTTAGTTCTTTGTAAATTCTGGATATCAGCCCTTTGTCAGATGGGTAAACTGCAAAAATTTTTTCCCATTCTGTTGGTTGCCGATTCACTCTAATGACTGTTTCTTTTGCTGTGCAGAAGCTGTGGAGTTTGATTAGGTCCCATTTGTCTATTTTGGCTTTTGTTGTCAATGCTTTTGGTGTTTTGGTCATGAAGTCCTTGCCTATACCTATGTCCTGAATGGTTTTGCCTGGATTTACTTCTAGGGTTTTTATGGTGTTAGGTCTTATGTTTAAGTCTTTAATCCATCTGGAGTTAATTTTAGTGTAAGGTGTCAGGAAGGGGTCCAGTTTCTGCTTTCTGCACATGGCTAGCCAGCTTTCCCAACATCATTTATTGAACAGGGAATCCTTTCCCCACTGCTTGTTTGGAAGACAGTGTGGTGATTCCTCAAGGACCTAGAAATAGAAATTCCATTTGACCCAGCAATCCCATTACTGGGTATATATCCAAAGGATTACAAATCGTTCTACTATAAGGACACATGCACACGAATGTTCATTGCAGCACTGTTTACAATAGCAAAGACCTGGAACCAACCCAAATGCCCATCAACGATAGACTGGATAGGGAAAATGTGGTACATATACACCATGGAATATTATGTAGCCACCAAAAACGATGAGTTTGTGTCCTTTGTAGGGACATGGATGAACCTGGAAACCATCATTCTCAGCAAACTGACAGAAGAGCAGAAGATCAAACACCGCATGTTCTCACTCATAGGCGGGTGTTGAACAATGAGAACACATGGACACAGGGAGGGGAGCACTACACACTGGGGTCAGTTGGGGGGAAATAGGGGAGGGACGGTGGGGGGTGGGGAGCTGGGGAGAGATGGCAAGGGGAGAGTTGCCAGATGTAGGTGATGGGGAGGAAGGCAGCAAATCACACTGCCACCTGTGTACCTATGCAACAATCTTGCATGTTCTTCACATGTACCCCAAAACCTAAAATGCAATAAAATAAATAAATGGGAAAAATATATATATATATATTAAAATAAAATAAAGAAAGAGGATTCTGGGTCTCTGTCTTCTGTCTGGTGACACCTAGAACAAAAACAGTCACCCTTGGCTTCTTCTCATCAGTCCATATGAGTGCCCAAAAATCCCACATTCCTACGTCCTCTCCACTGGGCTGTCTCCCTCACAACCTTGCCAAACTTGGCTTTTGGGAAGCATAAAGCCAAAGCGTTTGGTTTTTTATTGCAACATGGCCTGGCCCCAATACAAATTAGATAATGACAGCTGATGGCCAGAAAAGGAAACCTTTAACTTTCAAATTATCAGGGACCTTAACAACTGTATAACCAGGAAAGGCAAATAGCAAGAGGTTCTTGCCTGAATATTTAGGCTTTCTTCTACCTTGAGTCCTGACCCTCCCTGTGTCAAGCTTGCACTCCTCATGAAATCCTTCTTAATGAAAACCCTCCCCAGATTTCTTCTTCTGAAACTCCTTCCTTCTAAACCCCTTCCTCCGAAACCCCTTTGGACCCTACAGATGATCACCCTCTGTATCCTCATCCACCTGTATCTACTTCTTGCTGGTCTGAATGCTTCATCCCAGTGGCCCCTCCGGCCCCCAAGCCTTCAGCCCCAAACCCCACTCCTCCTCCTTCTCCACCTGTTACCCATTCAAAAACTGCTCCAACAAGTCAAACCACCTCTGCCATTCTCCCTCTCCAGGAAGTGGCTGGGGTTGAAGGTATTGCTGGTGTTCACGTCCCCTTCTCCATGCCTGATTTGTCACAGATTAAACAGCACCTTGATCTTTCCCTGAAAATCCCTCTCATTATCACAGGGCATTCCTGTACATAACCCAATCCTGTAATTTAAACTTGGCATATTTATATAATTCTAACTTCCATCCTCACCTCGGATGAAAAAGAGTGCTTACCATAATTAAAATGGATATCCACGTTATGAATATATTCAAAAGGCCTTATGGTTTTCTCTTCATAAATCTTGTTTTCCTGGAAAAGGTTTTCTCCCAGTCAACTGAATTAGTTTTCTCCACTCTGTCTTGCCACTCTTGGTGCAGGTATGAAAGACCCTAAAATGGCTTCTAGTGGCCTGGGACTCCTTGGGAAAACAGAAAAGGTGCCATAAATCCTCACTCAAAGGCCAATAATCCAACTGGAAAATTAGGGGAAAAAAATCTAGTAACTATCGGACTTTCTTCTGGTTGTCTATGTGGCTACACATGTGTTAGGTGTGCAATGTCTATTTAAAAAGCTCTAATTACTGGCCTAAGAAAAATAAGTTCTTAAATATTTGGGGGGAAAAGTAAAAGCTGTGGAACCATTCAGTTCATGTGACTTTAATCTTTAAAATTTAGTGGTACAGTAAAATCAGAAATGTCTTCAGAGTTTCCAGCATACATTTTTGTTGGCATTTATTAATCAAGCAATTTCATACTTATCTCCACCAAATACTGCAAGGTGTCAAAATTTGGCATAGAGGCTACAAAACTATAACTCAGCCCAAACAGAATAATCTTTGCTTGTGTAATTTTTTAATAAATGAAACATTAATATTGGTTTAATAAAGATAGCTTCATCTTGAACTATTTAGTGAAATACCCTAACTTCTAATCTTGTGGCCTTAGGCAGTCAAGTCCACAGACAGGAAGGAAGTTTGTTTTGGGAAAGGACTGGTATCGTCTTTGATATTAAAGAAAAGAGAATTTATATTAAAAAATCATATATGGTAAATATTTTTCCTAAAGTAAATTAACTGGTTGTTTAAAGAGAGGAATGTTTACAAGCCAGACAGTCGAGATATGTCAGAGATTATCCATGTAAATTGTGAAAAAAATTTTAAAAGGAAATTTATGCAAGAAATGTACAATTTAAAAGTGATTAGGCCTCCTGAATGCTTTATAAAATGCCACTATAGCTCTTAGCTGTACAACTTGCCTGCTTTGCAGCTAGGTAAGACATAGGACACATGGAGTTGAATGCTGGAGTTAAAATCTTATCTGAACTTCTGTCTAGGTCCTAGGCTTTACACCTAGTGCATAATTAAAATCCCAAAATTACCAAAAAAAGTAAAGGTTACTAAAAGTTAACAGTGTAACATGTATTTAAGGCCATTGAAAAAAACAGTTTACATATACTTCTGGTAAAAATATTATAAGGAAGCATGAGAATGTGGATTTTTACCTAAATTAAAAGGTTGAAGAATTGTTTTAAGTTGAATAAAATAAAAATTAAGGTTTAGGCAAGTTTTGAAAAGTTAATCATATAGGAAATTCTGTGTATAAATATATTGGCTAAAGTTGAAGGGCTATCATCCAGTTTTTCTGTAAATTGAGCATTCAAATAAAATCACAATAGGTTTCTCTTAAAGCACTAACCTGCTCTTTAACAAAAATTATACAGTGCTAAAAAGGGTCTATAGAAATCTTACCTTATGATCAAAAATTAAAATTGGGTAAATGTGTCTACAAGGTTTTGTTAAAAATTGAGTTTAACATTAATAGCACACTAATAGAAAGGTAAAATTTGGCTCATTTGGTATAAAATCATACAGAAAGCATTGTCAAATATAAAATGGTGTTTGGCTTTCTTTGGGCTATATTTGTATAAATACGTTATTAGCATGCCTTCCAAAGTTATGGGAGACTCCTATAATTCTGATATATCTTAGTGTACATTATCAGTAATAATTATAATTGTTATATTAAAATTCTTGTGTGCCACCAAGGTAACAGATATTCTTGTCAATTGTAACTTTAACTATGGCTACCCTAATACTTTTTGTCATCCATAAACAATTGTTGTCTTGCTTTTGGTCCTCTAGAGACTGAACTAAACTTCCTGATTTTTCGGTATGCTAAAGTTATGGCAGTGTAGTTATTTGCATAAGTGCAATAAGAATTTGTTTTCTTTTGCGACAGAACACAATTTGAAAAACCAGTTATTTTACCAAGGCTTTGACTGAAATAGTATGCTCTCCTTTAAGGAATCAAACTTGACTTATGGAACCAATAAAGCCCTTGGAAAATTGGCCTCATGTTTTATGTACACAGTCCCTGTACAGGGTTTCTGGTCCTTGGTCAGTAAAGAATGTCACTTTCTGACAGGCTAGGAACCCCAAGTTGTCTTGGAACCTCAAGACAAGAGGAATTCACCCAATTTGTGGGTATTTAATGATACAATTCCATGGCTGGGCTTTCTTTTTTCTTTTTTTTTTTTTTTTTGAGACAGAGTCTTTCCCTGGCTGAAGTGACAAGTCAACCAGGCTGAAGTGCAGTGGCCTGATTTCGGCTCGCTGCAACCTCCACCTCCCAGATTCAAGCAATTCTCCTGCTTTCCTGCCTTAGCCTCCCGAGTAGCTAAAACTATAGGCGCCCACCACCACACCCAGCTAATTTTTGTATTTTTAGTAGAGAAGGGGTTTCACCATATTGGCCAGGCTGGTCTCGAACTCCTGACCTTGTGATCTACTCTCCTTGGCCTCCCAAAGTGCTGGGATTACAGGAGTGAGCCACCATGCCCAGCCTGAGCTCAGCTTCAAAAGATCTTATCCTTCTATGGAACAAAATTCCATCAATGCCAATTTAAAAGGCCTATATAATAAATAATTATCTTTGCTGCACTCTGTGCAAATAATTAAACCAAATATAATAAAGCAAACCAGTCCTACCATGATTTATTTTCTTATAGTGGCTGCTAGCAGAAAATAACACACAGCCCTTTCCAAACATGCACCTCTGCCTGCAATCAGGTAAGGAATGTTGCCTCTATCTCAACCAATCGAACCTAGTAAGAAATGCTACTAAACAACTTAAAGAAAGGGCCAAAAAGCTAAGTCTATACCAAAACAACCAAATGGATTCTTGGTTTGGGAACAAAACCATAGCATGGGTCATCCCATTCCTGGGCCCTCTCCTACTAATATGCCTAGGACTAATGTTCTTACCCTGCCTGGTTAATCTTTTTCAAAGACTTTTAACTGACAGAATGATGGCCATTTCACAGACAACTACCCAAAAACTGCCCCAAAGAACATTAGCCTAATGTCTAATGTCAGCATGACCATAAACCACAAATGACATACCTGACCAGAAACACTGCAACACAAAGATAAACCCCTCCCTGACCAGAGACATGCCCACCCTGAGATAACCCACCCTCCAGCCAGAGAGATGTCAACCCCAAGATAACCTCCCCTCTGACCAGTTACATTCCAACCCCACAATAAACTTCTCCTCCACACAGAAACATTCCAAGCCTGTGATAAGCTATCTAGCCCTAAAACCCTTAAATATGCTTAGTCTGTTAGAGAGAGTAGTCCTGACCAAAATTGGCCAGAAGCCCCTCTCAGGTTTATTCTCCAAAATAAACCTGTCTTTGATGATTGCATCGTTTTTCATGTTTCTTTCCTCTTTCTTTAACTCTTACAGTAGGAGTGGCTATATTTATATCAGATAAAATAGACTTTCAGTTAAAAACTGTTACAAGAGACAAAAAGGGATATTTTAT
The DNA here is from genome assembly GCF_001604975.1 of Cebus imitator. Taxonomy (NCBI): domain Eukaryota; kingdom Metazoa; phylum Chordata; class Mammalia; order Primates; family Cebidae; genus Cebus; species Cebus imitator. The sequence goes on along the minus strand of NW_016107784.1, from coordinate 1,456,364 downwards.
AATGATAAAAGCTTCAATTCAACAGGAATACGTAACAATTACAATTATATATGCGTCCAACAGTAGAGCACCTAAATATATAAAGCAAACATTGGCAAAACAGAAAAGAGAAATAGACAATAATAAAACAATGGTAGGAGACTTCAAAACTATTTTCAATAATGGACACATCAGACAGGAAATCCATGTGAAAACAGCAGACTTGAGTAACACAATAGACCAAATGGACCAAACAGATATATACAGAATATTCTACCCAACAGCAGCTAAATGCATACTTTTCTCATGTGCACTCAGATCTTTCTCCAGGATAGATTATATATTAAGTCATAAAATAAGTTGTAACAAATTTAGTAATATTGAAATTATACCAAGTGTCTTTTCCGGGCTCAATGAAATTAAACTATAAATCAATAACAGAAGGAAGACTGAAAAAATTAAAAATACATATATATTAAACAACAGACTCTTGAACAGTCATTGAGTGAAACAAGGAATCAGAAATGAACTTAAAGTGCCTCAAGACAAATGAAAACACAATTAAAACACATTAAAATTATGGTATTCAGCAAAAGCACTATTAAGAAGGAAGTTTACTGTGATAAATAACTACATTAGCAAAGAACAAAGATCTCAAATAATCAACCCAAATGTATACTTCAAGAGGCTAGAAAAAGAAAAAAACAAAGTTCAAAATTAGCAGAGAAGGAAATAACAAAAATAAGACAAAGAATAAATACAAAAAAAATCAAAGATCTTAAGTAGACTTTTTGAAAAAATAATTGACAAATCCTTATCTAGACTAAAAAAAAAAAAGAAAGAAATGAAAGAAGAGACATTATAACTACTCTTTTAGAAATAAAAAGGATCATAAGTAAACAAATATGTCAACTAATCAAATAACCTAGAAGAAATGTGTAAATTCCTAAACACATAAAATATGCCAAGAATAACAATAAAGAAAGTCTGAACAGACCTATCATTAGTATGAAGATTGAATGAATAATAAAAATGCTTTTAACAAATAAAAACCCAGGATCAGATAGCTTCACAAGTAGATTCTACCACACATTTTTTTTTAAAAGGGCCAATCTGTCTCAAATATTTCCAAAAAGTGAGGGAAAACTTCCAAACTCATTTTATAATGCCAGTAGCACTCTGCTACCAAAGAAAGCCAGCCAAGGACTCTGCAAGAAAAGAAAAAATGACAGGCCAATATCTATGATGAATATAGGGGCAAAAATCTTCAAAAAATATTAGAAACTAGAATCCCACAGCACATTAAAGGGATCATACACCATGACCAAGTGGTATTTATTCCTGGGATTCAAGGATGGTTAAATATACATAAATTTGTACCACAATAACAGAATAAAGGGAAAAAATATATAAATGCATGCAGAAAAAGCATTTGACAAAATTCAACATTCTTTCGTGTTAAAAACACTCAGGAAACCAGAAGTAGAAGGAGAGTATCTTAACTTAATACAGCCCGTATATGAAAGGCCTAGATAATATCAGACTCAACAGAGAAAAGTTGAAAGCTTTTCCTTTAAGAACAGGAGCAACCAGGCGCAGTGGCTCAGACTGTAATCCCAGCACTTTGGGAGGCCGAGGCCGAAGGATCACGAGGTCAAGAAATCGAGACCATCCTGGCCAACATGGTGAAACCCCGTCTCTACTAAAAAAAAAAATATATACAAAAAATTATCTGGGCATGGTGGCGTGCGCCTGTAGTCCCAGCTACTCAGGAGGCTGAGGCAGGAGAATTGCTTGAACCCAGGAGGCGGAGGTTGCAGTGAGCTGAGGTCATGCCACTGCACTCCAGCCTTGTGCCTGGTCACCGAGGGAGACTCTGTCTCAAAAAAAAAAAGAACAGGAGCAAAGCAATGATGCTCACTCTTGCCACGTTTATTCAATATAGTACTGGAAGACCTAGCCAGAACTGTTAGATAAGAAAAATAAATTAAAGGCAACTAAATCAGAAAGAAATAAATAAACTTTTTCTGTTTGCTGATGCCATTATCTTACATATTAAAAATCCCGAAGACTCCATTTTAAAAAACTGTTAAAACTAATACACAAATTCAGTAAGATTGCAAGCTACAAAATTAGCATACAAAAATCAGTGGCATTTCTATACACTAGCAATAAACTCTGAAAAGGAAATTAAGACAACAATCCCATTTACAATAACACAAAAAGAATTAAATATTTAAGGAAAAACTTTTCCAAGGAAGTGAAATACTTGTATCTGGAAACTACAAAACATTAATGAAAAAAATTAAGACACAATTAAATAAAAATATATACCATGTTCATTGATTAGAAGACTTACTCTTGTTAAAATAGCCATAATATTGAAAGCAATCTACAGATTCAATGCAACCCCTATGAAAACCACGTTGGTATTGTTTACAAAAATAGAAAAGGCAATTCTAAAATTTATGGGGAATGACAGAAGACCACAAATAACAAAATCAATCTTGAGAAAAAAGAAGAAAGCCAGAGGACTCACACTTCCTAATTTCAAAACTTAGTATAAAACTACAGTAATCAAAACAGTGTGGTCCTGGCATAAAGAAAGATATAGACCAATGACATAGAATAGAGATCCCAGGAATAAACTCATACATAAAAGGTCAACTGGTCTTTGGCAAGGGTACCAAGAATATATTATGGGAAAGGATAGTCTCTTCAACAAATGGTGTTGAGAAAACTGCATATCCATAAGCAAAACAGTAACATTGGATGTTTATCTTACACCTTACACAAAAATTAACCAACGTGAATTAAAGACATAAAACTGAGGCCTGATACTGTAAAACTGATCAAAGAAAAAAATTAAAGAAATGCTTTATGACCTTGGTCTTCACAATGATTTCTTGGCTATGACACCAAAATCACAGACAACAAAAACAAAAATAAACAAGCTGAACTATGTCAAACTAGAAAGCTTTTGCAAACCAGTGGAATAATCAACAGAGTGAAAAGACAACATACAGAACGATAGAAAATATTTGCAAACCATGTATCCGACAAGGGGTTGCTAGCCAAAACATATAAGCAACTCCTACAATTCAACTCAATAGCAAAAAAATTAATGACATGACTTTAAAATGGGCAAGGATGTGAGTAGACATCTCTCAAAAGAAAACATACAAATAGCCTATAAATATAAGGAAAAAATGCTCAATGCCACTAACCAGGGAAATGCAAATCAAAACCACAATGAGACATCACTTCACACATATCAGGATGCCTATTATTAAATAAAAGACAACAAGTGTTGGCAAAGATGTGCAAGAAGTGGAATCTTTGCACACTGTTGGTGTTAATGCAAAATGGTGCAACTGCTATGGAAACATGGTGTATATATTCATGTATATTTGTATATATGTATATGCATGTGTGTATATACATGCATACGTATACACACACACATATATGCACACGCACAGGCACAATGGAACACTGCCTTTTTGATGCCAAATAAAAGGAAAATTTCTCATCCAAAATACAGAAATCTGTACAACTTTGCCACAATCAATATACATGAACCGTACAAATTTATACCCATTCATAATTTACCAAATAAAAGATGATTAACAAAGTTCATAAAATAGATGAAAATACTTTTACCCAGGAAAGTTACAAACCAAACCTCCACTTTCTAAAATAGAAGTTTACTCAGTCTAAGAAAACTACAAGCTAGCAAACATACAGAGCGCTGGCTGCTGCTAATACCAGAGTTGAGACAGTCTTTTTAAGAAACTTTTTAAAAACCTGTTGCCATGGCAGATTCTGGTCACTTGCTACTTTCAAGGTCAAAAACACAATACAAGGTCTGACTGTCTTCCAAGATCATGTCTGCTAGCTTGTCTTTACGTACATTTAGACATATTTGCTAAGTAAAAGTCTTCTTGTAAAATTTCCAGTACTGCCATGTTTAAAAGGTTGAACTCCCCTGTTGAGCTGCCCGAAAGGTTAACAGTAATTTTCAAGCGTGGGATCTACTGCAGATTCCTCCGTGGGATCTACTGCAGAGAAAGGCTCTTTGACATACAGATTTTCTTTAAAGGAATTGATATAAAAATTTAGGTATGTCTGGGAGAAGCTGAAACCACCCTAGGACTTCACTCCCTAGCAAATAAAATGATTATTTACTTGGACTCACAGACTATTAAATTACTGAAAGGTACTGTACAAACTATGGCCCTGTCACTTTTTAAAATTGTTTTACCACTCTATCTTGTGCCAGATCTTCACAGCTGTGACATGGTTTAAATTCCATAATCCATTCCAAGAGGAGCCCACCCAAAGCAAAAATCAAATTTATTCATATATTCATTGTAAGGTGATCCATCCACAGACTATATCTTAACCTGATACAGTCATCATATTGTAGTTTTTGGAAGAGCTTTCTCTGCCCAAGAGAAATTCGTCCTTACAGCTTCTTCAGCTGTCTACCATTCGCATGTCCGTGCTGCTTTGAGTGCCATCTCCTGCTGATGGGGCTTTCATACAGCACACAGATGGAGCCATCCTCTCCAGTTCTGTAGGACAGACACCTCACATAGTGAGGTGAGTCCAACCCAGAGTGTGAGTTCACTTGGGAGAGGCTTGAGCAGCTCCTGACTGCAGTCCAATCCGCTGTGCTGCCTGTCCAGAAGATCCACTTTATGGTGGATGCAAAAACAAAGGTAACCTGATCTTTTGCATGACTTTTCTGGGAATCAGTGATGTTTGTAATGTTCCGCCAGCAGTTCTTGCAGGCTCTGGCTGAAGGTCTGCAGCTGGTGCTGGTTCCCGAGCGGAGAAACTTGGAGATGAAGGACACAGTGGCGACGACCTCGCCTACCCTGGGGGCGGCTCTGGGTAGCAGGGATGCAAGGAGGCGGAGGCGGGGCGGCCGGGAAGGCCTGGGCTCAGTGGCGCCGCCCCAGCCGCTGAGCAGCCCCCTGGGCTTCTTCACAGAGTGGAGGACTGAGTGGAAGAGAGGAAGTCAGAGGCGGACTGATACTTTTTTCTTTCTTTAGAGTAAAAAAGTTATTTTCCGGACAGGAGAGGCAGGAGAGAGGAAGGGAGGAGCGATGGCAGCTTGGTTACATGGCTAGGACCTCCTCAGCTGCCTCCGCCCCCAGCTGCACAGCCTTTGAAGACCCCAATAGTTGCATTTCTAACACCGAGGGGCGAACTTCTATCCAAAGGATTATAAATCCTTCTCCTGTAAGGACACATACACATGAATGTTCATTGCGACATTGTTTACAATAGCAAAGACCTGGAACCAACCCAAATGCCCATCGATGATAGACTGGACAGGGAAAATGTGGCACATAGACACCATGGAATATTAGGCAGCCATCAAAAACGATGAGTTCGTGTCCTTTGTAGGGACATGGATGAACCTGGAAACTATCATTCCCAGCAAACTGACACAAGAGCAGAAAATCAAACACCGCATGTTCTCACTCATAGGTGGGTGTTGAACAGTGAGAACACATGGACACAGGGAGGGGAGCATCACACACTGGGGTCAGTTGAGGGGAAATAGAGGAGGGACAGTGGGCAGTGGGGAGTTGGGGAGAGATAGCAATGGGAGAAATGCCAGATGTAGGTGAAGGGGAGGAAGGCAGCAAATCACGTTGCCATGTGTGTACCTATGCAACAATCTTGCATGTTCTTCACACGTATCCCAAAACCTAAAATGCAATAAAAAATTAATTTAAAAAAGGAAATGCTGCAGTATGCGACAAAATTAATGAATCTTGAAGACAGTATGCTAAGTGAAATAAGGCACAGAAAGACAAATACTGCATGATTGCACTTACATGATTTATCTAAAACAGCCAAATTCATTGAATGAAACAGTAAAATGGTGGTCGTCAGGGGCTAAACGGAAGAGGAATGGGGAGTTAGTAATCAATGGGCATGACATTTCAGTGAAGCGAGGTAAATAAGCTCTGGAGATCTGCTCTACGACATTGCACTTACCAGTCAACAATAATGTATCATACGCTTGAGATTTGTTAAAACGGAGGTCTCACGTTAAATGTTCTTACCACAATAAAATTTTTAAAAGAAAGAAAGAAAGACACCTGGGTGCCTTTTTCTTGTAGCAACTGAAGTAAATCGAGATGTAGAGGTGCGTAGGCATTGGTTTGATGTTCTCTTAAGAGGTCTGGATTATAGCTTCCATCTTGAGACTAGAGTCAGGCCGTTGAGGTGGGGAATGATGGAGAGATTGGAAATGGCGTTCTCCAAAAACCATGAACTCTGTCGTCCCTTATGTAATTCTGCAGTGATAGTTACTGAGACCAAGACAGGCAAAGTCTAACTAGGGAAGAAAGAGTTCTACAGACTTTGTTCCAATTCTACCAAGGTTGATATTGGGGGCAGGGTTCTTGCCAGCAGCATTAAACCCAACAATCTATACTTCCTAGCACAATCTCTACCTTTGATTTCTGCAAAATAGCACTTTTTTGTTTTTCTTTCAAGGCTCCTCCTTCACAGACCCGTTTTTGGATATCTTCTTCTTTATTAGACCTCTAAATGTTGAAATTCCTCTAGATTTCTATCTATGCTGCCTGTTCCTTGCACCCTACATATTCTTCAGTCATTTCTACAACATTTAATAGCATGTGTGGATAACTCCCAGCTTGCTACTTTCACTGTGATTCTCCTGCCTCACACCGTTCCCCTCTTTGGTGATGATGTGTCCTCACATTGGCTCTTTTTTTAATCTTGAATACTTTATTTCTGTCTGGGGAGTTTAGCACATGCTTCTCTCTTCCTGTAATGCAGCGTAACGTGCCCTCTCCCTTTTTGCAAGGATAAATTCCCAGCTTAAATGCCATTATCGTAAGAGAGGTCTTCCCTAAACATGCAATCTATACTGGATGCTCAGGAGAGAGAAGAAACATTTTTTCTTTCATGTCATTTATCATCATATAGAATTACTTTACTTATTTGTTTATATACTTTGATCTGTATTTTTCCACAGGAATGTAAAATTCCCAGTGGCAGGAACGTATGGTTTTTGTTAATCACAGAACCGTATCTGATACAAAACATGCATTAAAATACTTGCAAACTGACTAAATAATATCCATCTTCTCCACTTGACTATTTTACTTGCCACACCATCCCCAGTACCTAATTCAGAGCCTGGTTCATTGACAGCCCTTAAATATTGACTGAACCCAATTAATCAATTTTTTCTTTAACTTCCGAACTCTGCGCCCAGCTCCCTACTGAATAGCTTCACTGGATATCTCAAAAGAATCTCAAATTCAGTATGTTTAAGACTCTATCTCCTACTTTCCTATCTGCTATTAGCAAGACCATCCAGTACTTGCCCTGGTAGAAAATCTACAATCATCTTTTACTTATCTCTAAAATGGAAAAAAAAAAATACACCTTTTTCATAAAGTTTGGAGTGCACTAAGTGAAATAAGTAAAGTGCCTGTCACAATGCCTGGCGTACAGTATCTATAAATATTAGTTTAGCTATACCAGCTTTCATTGATTCAAAGAGGCACATCTTTTCACATCCCTGAAATTAAGATAGTTTTGTGATCAGTGGTGTTTCATAATTGGAAACACATCTAATTAATCATTAATCAGGTGGAAATTTTTTCTTTAAATACTTTATTAGAAAATTGTGTCCTTTACATCAATGGTGCTTCAGATGCGATAATTTGCAGTAACACAACTGCCCATACATATTAAAGTAGTAATTAAGTCACATCACGTACACTTCAAATCTATATTTTTCTCACTCTTTCCACTGTTGTAATCTTGCTTCAGTTTTCTTTCACCTGAACATTAAATTAACCCCCTGAATGGTCTTCTTGCCAACTATATTGCCTTTCTCCAATGTGTGTGTCATACTCATGCCAGAGGGCTCATGTTTCTCTCATGCCTAACTCACTTCATTATCTATACAACTGCCTGCAGAACGGAATCCAGATTCTTCCAAATGGCACCCAGGACTGTGACTCTCTCTCTGTAGCCTCATCCCTAAGCCCCAGTCAAGCTGACCTCTCTGTGTACTTGCAGATTGCTTAACATCCTATGTGGTTTCATAACCCCATGTCTTTTACCACAACTGAGTTAACTTGAAAATATTTTGCATCTGTCTGTGTATCAGCTGGAATCCCTCTGGCAATAAATAACAGAAAAACAACTAGCAGTTGCTTAAACAAATAGGAAAGTCCACAGGTTGGTATTCCAAGGTTGATAGAATTGCCCAATAATGCTGATGAGGACCAAGTCCCATTCTATCTTTCAGACTTCCTTCACATGCAGACCTTCATTCTCCTGCTTGTTACTACTTTGCTGTCTCAAGAAGGTCATTGAAATATTATCACATCTATTTTCCATGAAGTAAGAACAGTGGTATGCCCACTAGAACTCTTCTTTTTAAGACAGCAAATGTTTCCCATAAGCCCTACCCAGCAGTTTTCTGCTTATGTCTCATTGCCCAAACAGTGCCTAGAGAGAGGGATACTGTGGGTAGTGTAGCCAGTGACCAGTGTCTGCCACAGTCTGCTTGGAAAATATCTTCTCATTTTTTGTGAGATTCAACTCAAGAGTTATGTCTTAGAAATTTAGAAATGTATATATACATATGTATATAAATTATAAATACATTGACATTTATACAAGCATACATAAAATACAGATATATAAATAAATATATATATAACATGTACCCTTTCATCATTAACTGAATATTTATCAAACACCTGTAAGTAGTGCATACTAGGTACCGTTCTAGGCACTGGGAATACAGCAATGAACAGCACTGTTTCCTTTGTGGAATTTACAATGAAGAAAGAGAAAAAGAGAAAGAAAGAAAGAGGTTATGGCTAGCTGGTAACATTCAAAGCCAAACCACCTCATGAAACCCCATTACAAGTCAAAATAGTATAGCCCAGGTGTGTAGTACTCTGGTGGTCTCGTTTTACCATCGTTAAAGCCTAAATACATAGCAAAGAGAACAGATTCCACATACTTCAAAAATGTGTAACTCCAAGTGTGAAATATCCACAGACCCAGTCACCCCACCCCAGCTTCTGCCAGAGAAAACTGGTGTGAGAACAACAGGTTTGGAAATTAATTGCATTCTTCCCCCCACCCCCTTGGGCCATAAAACTTTATTGGCAGGTCAGAATAAGAGCCAGGGGTAAGGGTCCCTCCCTTCCCATTCCCTACCCAGGGTCTTCCCTCTGAAGGAGGGCAGAAGCCCAGGAGCCTGCCACTCAGCGGGACTTGCAGGAGGGCAGGTTCCCGTGGGGATCTTTCTGGCGCTCGGGCAGGATGCGGTCGGTAGTGATCTCCTGCTCAGGCCTCTGGCGGTCAGCATGCACATCGCCCAGCTGGACTTCGGCACCGCTGCTCAGAGCCTGGATCCGCACCAGCCGGGCCTCAACGCAGGCCTCCGTTCCCACAGCGCGCCTTCCAATGCGGCTTTCGTGCAGAGCCGCGACTGCAGAGGGTGCGCCGCCGGTCGGTGACTCGAACTTGCTCATCTGGAGGTGCTCCGTGTGGCCAGCGACCTCCCGACTCAGCTCCTCAGCCTGGCTGGTGACCAGGCTTCAGCATCTTCCGCGTCTGCTCAGCCATGACTGGCCTCACGTGTCGCCCCGGATCATGGCACGACGGCTGCCTGGAGCAGGATCCACCTCCTCATTGACCTGGCCACCCACGGCACTGATTTCCTCGTTGTGGCTCTTCTCCAGGTAGGCCAGCCCCTCCTGCAGGCCTTGGATGTGCATCTCCAGGTCAGCCCCGGCCAGGTCAGCTCATGCAGCGCCCCGCGCAGGCCTCGAAATCTGCCTCCACGCCCCTTCACAGAGCCTGCTCCGTCTCAGACTGGGTTCGGAAGTCATCTGCAGCCAGGCGGGCATTGTCAATCTGCAAGACAATCCTGGAGTTCTCAATGGTGACACCAAGAATCTTGTCTCGCAGGTCTTCGATGGCCTTGAAGCAGTGGCTGTAATTACAAGGGGGTCGGGCCCCGGCTTCTGATCCGAGTCGCAGATCTTCACCTTCAGCTCGACACTGGCCTCCTCCAGAGCCTACACTTTATCCAGGTAGGAACCAAGTGGTCATGGATGTTCTGCGTTGTGATCTTGGTGCCTGCCAGCCGCCTGTCAGACCCGCCCAGGACGCTGGCATCACGGCTGCCACAGCCCTGGAAGAGGATGAAGGCGCAAAGCTGGCAGAATACACAGACAGGCCATGGCCCCAGAGCCCCAGTGGATGCTGGGTGCTAGGAAGGCGCCCCCAACCCCAAAGTGCACTGAGCCACACTGCCCAGACCCCAAAGGACTAAGCGACCAATGACTCAAGAGAGCTGCAGGAAGTTAGGGTGGGGCAGACAAGAATGGTCCAAGGAGCTGCCATCGGCAAGAGGAATAGGAAATTTTAATTGCATTATTACCAATTATAAGATTTTTGTGCTATGAGTGGACCCAAAAAAGGGCAGATACAACAGGAACACTACTGGTGAGAGCTTAAGAGGGACCAGACTTCAAGCTCCCAAACTGACGATGGACTGCCGTAGAATGCAAAGCACAGTCTTCATTCCCCAGAAAGCTAACCAAGCCCACCACTGGTATCCTACATAAAGCTGTTCCCTAGCATTATTCTAGACAGAACAACCCAGATGGGAAATATGTACTCCTGGGGAGAGATTAAGGAATTCCTGGGAGGATTGGACAAACAGTCTCAAAAGTTTGTTGGAAAGAAAGCAGAGAAGAGAATAATGAGGTGCTTTTACAAAGAGATGGGAAGAAGGTGAGAACAAGAACTGAGATTAGGAGTTAAGCCTGTACATGGCAGACTGCCTAGAAAGAAAGTAATATCTAGAGCTTTTACTCATAGATGGCGGGACAAGACATATTTACCATATAGCTTTGTATTTTCCCTCTTGTTGTATAATGTTTTCTGTAATTAATTACTCTAACCCTTTTATCAAAGTCTAATACACTCCAGCATTGTATAATGATGAAATACAGACTAAATGAACAGGGGAGTAAAAGAAAAAATTGAGGCCTCCTCACCGGTGGGAGCAGAATCCCAGACAGAGAGCTATGTACAGAAGTTTCAGGCAGTGATCAGCTGAAAGTCAAATAGTAGTCCATTGCATTCTATGGCGATGAGAACAGGATGGGGCACCCATACCTAAGAGGAGCTTCCAGGCTTGGAGCAGTCTGGTACTTTTAAACACATCACCTCTTTTAGTCAAGCTTTGTATGGGGACTAGATAGCAGCCCATCAAAAGACCTGGAGTCCCTGTTTTCTTAATTTCTGTGTTGGATAGTTCCATATTTAGGAATCAGATGGGCAGCAGGTAAGTTATGCACTCTTCTGAAAAAAATTAAGCCTCTACCAAGACTCTCACCTGGTTTATAAAATGAGCCACAGGAGAAACAGCAAACTCAAGTTTTCCTCTCAAAAAGTCCTGTGTCACATGAAAAGCTACTTAATACAAATCGTGTCCTAAATATGAAATCTAAAGTTGTTACTGTTTTGCAATAAAGTTTCAAGAGAATATATTTTATGTAACATTCAAATGAATTCCGGTAGAAACTTTAGGTCTTCACTTAAGAGATTTGCCAGGTGAAATAACACTCTCCACTTCAGAAAATGAAACCAGTGCTGTGATTAATAATAATCTCTAATATTTCTACATACTTTTGCTCCTAACAGTTGAGTTATGTGCTCACCCTGTATGATTGCGGTACATTCTGTTACGCCAGTTGCATTATTGTAATTACAAATTTGAGGAATAAAGTACATGAATTTATAAAATACAAACATTATTTTAAAACTCAGTTTTTAAAGTGCAATTATATATATATATATATATATATATACACACACACACATATATATATATATAATTTCCTTCCTATACATATGTATGGGAAGGAAATTCTAGCATGTGCTACGACATAAATCTTGAGGGTATTATGTGAAGTCAAATAAACCAGACACAAAAAGACAAATATTATATGATTCCAGTTCTGTGAGGAATGTAGAATAGTCAATATCACAGGAACAGAAAGTAAAACGGTGATTCCCAGGTGTTGCAGGTAGAAGAACACAGGGACTTGTTTAATGGGTAGAGTTTAAATTCTGAAAGCTGGAAAGAGCTCTGGAGATGGATGGTGGTGATGGTCGCACAACAATGAGAATGTCTTTAATGTCACTGAACTGTACACTCAAAAAATGGTTAAGATGGTAAATTTTAGGTTACGTGTATTTTACCACAATAAACAATAGATTAAAAAAAAAAACACTCAGTTTTTATCTAAAAGCTAGGTTAAAAGTCTTTGGAAAGAGTCCATAGAAACAAATCCCCTAAAAATGCCATTGAAGCCATTCTGCAATGTGGAATATTTCAGAGTGACATGTTGCACACAATGTCTGTATAATTTTTTATCAGTTGAAAATAATGTGACCAATTAGACTAAAAAATATATTACTAATTCACGAATTAAAATATATTTAATGAGCTTAAGTTCATTGTATTTTCTGTATTTCTTAAACTCGAGGTATTACCGGGTGCTTTGAGGTGTTGATTTTCCGGCCAGAAACCTCTGGCCAGCAACGAGTTCTTGTTCTGCATCCAAGAAGAATGAGGTACACGAACAAGTGAAGGGTGCACAGTAAGAATGAGGTACACAAACAAGTGAAGGGAAAGACGAAGATGAGCTTTACTAAGTTTTAGAACAGCTCAGAGGACACACACAGTGGGTCACCCCTCTCTGTAGGCAGGTCTTCCCAATATCTACTGCTCTCAGCAGAAAGGAGGCCCCTGGAGCGGGTGCTCCCTGCTCCTCTGTGCAGGGCAGTCCCAACGTTTCTGCGGGTCTCTGAAGCTCTCAGTGGAAAGGGTAGTTCCTCTCTGCAGCTGGCTGTCCCATCATCTCCTGCTATTAGCAGAAAGGGCCCTCCTCTCTGCAGCTGGCTGTCCCATCATCTCCTGCTATTAGCAGAAAGGGCCGCTTCTCTCTGCAGCTGGTCATCTGGATGTCTCAGCAGGTCTCTGAAGCTCTCAGAAGAGAGGATAGTTCCTGTCTGCAGCTGGTCATGTCATGGTCCCCTGCTATCCGCAGAGAGAGTAGCTTCTCTCTGCAACTGGTCTTCCTGTCCCTCCATCCTCTCCCTTGCTCTGCCTGAGCCCGAGGCTTTTATGGGGCGGAGGAAGGGCCTGCAGATTGATGCATGGGCTGCCATGGACAGGCCGAAGGAGGCACCACAGGCTCTGGGGACTGGCAGCCGGGCTCCCAATGTTCAGGTCCTCCCTGGCCTGAGGGTGGGACCTTACCAGGGACTGCCCCCTTCCGTCGAGGAATCTGCCTGCCTCCCGCTGCCATTCATGGCCCTGGGGGTCAGCCCCAAGGTTGGAGCGGGCTCTGGAGAAGAGAGAGGCCAGGCAGTGGGAACAGACACCCTCTAGCCTGCAGGGACGAGGCAAAGGGAGGGTCTTCCCAGCCCTCGAGGGTGCAGGCTGCAGAGATGCCTGGACCTGCGCCTCGGAGGTTGCCGCAGCTGCAGCAGGGGAGCTCCCGCCCAGCCAATGGGGAAGGGGGGTCTCCCACTTGTCCTGGCTCCTGCCTGCTCAGTGGAGCGGTAGGGCCAGGTCTGCAGCCACGGGTGGTGGGCACTGCAGCTGCACGGGGAGGGTAGATCTGGCCTGCTCCCAGCCCCCTCTAAGAGCACAGGGAGGCTCAGGTCCACAGCTGCAGTTTGGGAGGGGCTCCTTCCTGCTCCAGAGAACAGGAGGCCTGGGTCTGCAGCCTCGGTTTGGGCAGCTGCAGTGGCATCGGAGGAGCTCTGGCCCCAACTCAGAAAGGGAAGAGCTCCCACCAGCTCCATTGCAGTCAGCGTGATGGCGGCAGCAGCTGCCATCCCTGGTATCCCATCTTTGGCCAGTGGAAACCTCTTAATGCATTTCCCGTTTGCCCCCAGAATCCTCTTGTCTCTAATCCTAATGCAACATCATGTGCATGTCTGTTACATTAGGATTAGAGACACGTTCTGTTTAGAAATAATTCCAAGAACAGGTTTTATATTTTATTTTCACATTGCAAATCAGTCAGACTTGCTTCAGCCTCAAAGAATGTGTTTACGAAAATCAAATGAATGCTGGCAGGGAGCTGCACTTTTTCTAAACAGGAAATGGGTTAAGGGCGGCAGCGGAGTGCTTTTGACATAATCCTGGTAGTCTTTGGCAGTATCTTTGCTGTTTGGTAGGATAAAATATTCTAGGCTCATCTTGCATTTTCTGGAAGAAAAAAAAAAACCCCACTGAATTAGGCACAGAGGAAATTACTATAAAGTTTAAGCGATAATGTAAAGGATCTAGGAAAATACCCTAATTGCTTCACAAACAAGGAAGAAACTGAAGTTAGAAATGTAGTCAATTAGTATTGCTGATGTGCTTTATGCAATACACTAATAGTGTATTAGTTCTCTCTTATCTGCAGTTTCACTTTCTGTAGTTTCAGTTACCTTTGGTCATCCAGGGTCAAAAATATTAAATGGAAAATTCCAGAAATAAATAATTCATAATTCGTTTCTTGAGACGGAGTTTCACTCTTGTTGCCCGGGCTGGAGTGCAATGGTGCGATCTCAGCTCACCACAATTGCCTCCCAAGTTCAAGCAATTCTCCTGCCTCAGTCTCCCAAGTAGCTGGGATTACAGGCATGCGCCACCACGCCCGGCTAATTTTGTGTTTTTAGTAGGATGGGGTTTCTCCATGTTGGTCAGGCTGGTCTTGAACTCCCAACCTCAGGTGATCCACCCTTCTCGGCCTCCCAAAGTGCTGGGATTACAGACTTAGTCACCGCGCCCAGCGTTTAACAATTCATAAATTTTCAGTTGTGTGCCGTTCTGAGTGGTGTGATGAAATCTTGACACCCAGGACATGAATCTTTCCTTTCTCCAGAGTATCCATGCTATATGTGCTGCTGTTATTCCCCCTAACCCCTAACCTAGTTACTTAGTAGCTATCTCAATATAGCTACTAAGTAACTATATTGTGTTTATGTTCAAATAATCCTTATTTTACTTAATAATGGTCCCAAAGCTCAAGAGTAGTGATGCTGGCATATTCCTAAGATTGTTCTATTTTATTTCCAGTTTTGTTACTCTCTAATTAATCTTAATTTATAAATTAAACTTCATTAAGTATAGGAAGTATGTATAGGAAAAATCATAGCATATATAGGGCTAGATAACATCTGTGGTTTCAGGCAGATCTTGGAACATACAACCCTCAGATAAGGGGAACTACTGTATACAAGATTAATAAGGTCACTTAAAATTCATTTATAAAATCATGTCTTAAAATATTTGCACCAATAACAAGATGTAGTCAAATTATTTTATCTCATAAAAATTAACATATTTTACTTTGCAATAAAAGTTAAAATATGTTAGCAGTCTATATCATTTTATTTAATTACATGGAAAAAGTTACATTATGATGTCTTATTAATAAACAGTTATTTGTAATTACTGCCAAAAGTCAAAAACCAGTTTGATAGATACACCTTAAATGCCATGCCTTTTTATATCCTTTTCTTTATAAATAATTTGTAATTTTACCTTCAAATTATACTGCATCACTTTAAATTAAATAATGAGAGTACATATGTATAACTTGCTTTGAAAATACATGAATTATGAAAGCTACACTATTTCAAACTTAACAGCTTTCAATAATACCTTATACAATACATTCCATAATTAATTTTTTTTTTTGAGACAGAGTCTTGCTCTGTTGCCAGGCGCCAGGCTAGAGTGCAGTGGCGCAACCTCGGCTCACCGCAATGTCCACCTCCTGGGTTCAAGCAATTCTCCTGCCTCAGCCTCCCGAGTAGGTGGGACTACAGGCATGCACCACCATGCCCAGCTAATTTTTGTAGTTTTTAGTAGAGATGGGGTTTCACCATGTTGGCCAGGATGGTCTCGATCTCTTGACCTCGTGATCTGCCAGCCTTGGCCTCCCAAAGTGCTGGGATTACAGGCGTGAGCCACCACGCCCGGCTCATAATTAATTTTTTATAGATTTTTATAATATTACTGTAAATTGTGGGTTTAGGAACCCGCAATTGAACTAATAGTAAAATAATCTTTTAGCATGACAAAAGTTAAATAAATTAGAGCATCTAAATCCCTTAGGATATGTCTTAGCCCGTTTATACAGTAAGCACTACATAATTGCTGGCTGCCGTTACTTGTTACTGCTGTGGCTATTGCTGTCAGCATCGTTATCATCGACATCGTCGGAGTCATTAAGTCACATTGACAAACAACTTCATCTTTCCGACTTTGAAATTTCAACTCCAATGTTTGCTCCTGAACTAAATAGAACTCTCTAAAATGAAAGTTCTGACACTGGAAAGTTCCACAGTGAACATGAGAGCAACAGTGAACAAAGGGACTCCTAAGGTTAAGAGTCATGAATCAACCCTGCGTGCACACACGTGCACACACACACACCCACACACACACACACTTATTTTTTTGTTCATCAAAGGAAAAGTCATCCTGCAATGTTTCCCCCACCTGGTTTTGTATTCTAAAGTAAACTGCAGATGAAGATTAAAATTTAAAGACAAACAATGTAGGAAAAAAGTAGGATAATACTTTTACAATTTCAGGATGCATATGCAGAAGGACTTCTTAACCAGAAAATAAACAAAGATAAAGTATAAATAGAAAGTTAAACAAAGATAAAATACAAGCAACAGAGTTCCTATGAGTGACAATGATGTGGAACATCACTAGCAATCACGAACTTGAAAAAGAAAAGGCAAAATAGATCATACTCCCCTCCCAATCAGATTGGTAAAATTTTAAAAGATAAGTGCTGGGAAATTACATACACTTAAGCATTGCTAGTGAGAAGGTAAGTTGGCAGTCATTTTAGAAAGCTGATGAGAAGTAGCTATATGTTTAAAATTCATATACTCTTTGACATAGCAAATTCACAGTGGGGACAGATTCATTATACGAAAATACTTCTACATGCCCAAAAGTACATACATGTAAGGACAGCCAATGAATTCTATTGCTTGTAGTAAATTGTTTTTGTCCAAACACCAATTCCTCTGTAGCAAAACATAGGAGCTAGTAAAATGGATTACGTGTGCAAATCAGTCCTCTTTAGAGACATAAAGGAGCAAGTGTATCCTGATTAAAAAGATAGAACACTTTCTAAACTTTTTGATAATTTTGAGAAATGATGGAAGCATATTAAAATGAAAACAACCTGAGAATGTTAAGCTTTTATCTTTGTATGTTCAAATATCTTTTCCCATTAAAACTCAGATAGGCCAGGTATGATGGCTCATGCCTATAATCCCAACACTTTGGGAGGCCAAGATGGGAAGATCCCTTGAGGCTAGGACTTCAAGACCAGCCTGCACAACATAGTAGGACCCTGTCTCTATAAAAAGCTTGAGAAAAAAATAGCCGGATGTGTTGGAGTGCACCTGTAGTCTTAGCTACTTGGGAAGCTGAGAGGGGAGGATCACTTGAGCCCAGGAGCTCAAGGCTGTATTGAGCTATGATCTCACCACTTCACTCCAGCCTAGGCAACAGAGCAAGATCTTGTCTCTGAAAAAAAATTATATACATATATATATATGCCATATATATATATGTTAATGAGATGGCACAAATGAGAAAAACTCTACTCTTTGATCTTTGAATTCATCTCTGTAGGCACATATTTCCCTCACTCCAGGTTTTGCCCAAGATACTTGCGCAAAGACAAAGCCAGCACACCCTCTAACAGAGTGAATATGGTTATGCCACCTACTGAGCTTTCTAATCTTGAAGGTAGTTAATATGTAACCGCTTGAAATTGGCATTGTCGTCAGAGTCAGGAACCGTGAGAAGCGTAAGTGTTCTCTTTTTCAGGACAACGTGCACTAAGTGTACAACTGGTACAATTAAATAAGTTATGTTCCATCCCTAGAAAGCCCTACAGCAATATAAGGGGAAAAAATTATTCTATTTATTTTTATTGAGGCCCATCTACCTCCTAATTCTAATTTCTCTCATTTCCCAAACATCCCTTGTTTGTTCTTAATGTTATGTGTTTTCTTGTATTTTGCTGCTCTTCTTTCTTTTCCATCAACTATCTTTTTCCCTTACTTTATTTTCTCTTTATCCCTTCAGCTCAACCTTCTGGCAGTATTCGCTACATACCGCAAAACTGTATAGGACTTGTTCAAGCTGTGTGCTCCCTTTTCTGTCAGGAACTTGCTACTCAGGTAACCCAACTGGTGATTTTTCCTGGAAATGCTGATGAATGCTGTTCCTATCGCGAAGCCCAGAGCAGATAGGAAATAGATGTCATCCTCAGTCACTAGGATTCAAACTATAAAAATTAACTTATGGCCAGGCGCGGTGGCTCACGCCTGTAATCCCAGCACTTTGGGAGGCTGAGGCGAGTGGATCACGAGGTTAGGAGATCGAGACCATCCTGGCCAACATAGTGAAACCCCGTCTCTACTAAAAAATATAAAAATTAGCTGGGCGTGGTGGCACGTGCCTGTAGTCCCAGCTACTGGGGAGGCTGAGGCAGGAGAATTGCTTGAACCCGGGAGGCGGAGGTTGCAGTAAGTCGAGATTGTGCCACTGCACTCCAGCCTGGCGCCTGGCAACAGAGCAAGACTTTGTCTCAAAAAAAAAAAAAATTTTTTTAATTAACTTACACCGGGATAATAAGGATCAGAATGCTAAAGCTGTGTTACACCTAGCATCTTGTATGAAACTACCCCATGAAGGTGAGACCACAGATATTATTGCCCCACTATTGGCATGAAAGCTGAGGCTCAGGGCAGTTAACTGAGTTACCCAGGACCACATGGCTCAGTTAGAAGCAGGGCTCAGGTGTCGTGGCAACTAACTGGTCTAGTTATTTTTTCCCTTAAGCTCATTTTCCCCCTGATAAAGAATATGGGGCTCTGTCTTGGTGAGAGGGGATTTTTAATAACACTTTCCTCTTTATCTGTGATTATAATGAATGTGGCATTGCTCCCATTAAGGACCATTCCTCCACCCGCATTCTGAACACATCTGCTGCATTGCGTCCTTCAGAGACCTTCCTCTGGGATCATCCCTTCTCACTCCAAAAAGCTCAGCCTGTCCCCTGTCATTTGCACCTCCCACTCAGCATTTTTAGAAGCAATACTTCATTCAAACTTGTTCAAGTCTATCTGCTCCTAAAGAAATGTTCCTTTCACCCTGGCATCTCCATTAGGTACTGCCCTGTTGCTTTTCTCCCCTTCAGACAAACTGCAAATCTGGCTGCAGTGCCTCACGTTCCCCACTCCCCTCAGCAAGCCTCTGCCCCACACCAGCACTGAAACAGCTCAATCCAAATGTCCTTGTCCCTAAACCCAGCAGAAAAAAAATCAATCTGTTATTCGATTGCACAGAGGCACTTGTCATGGGTAGCCAGGAATTTATCATTAACAACCGTTATAGATTGTCTTTGTAATTTATGGTGAGGCATCAAATGAACGCAATTAACATTAATCCCTTCTATTTTAAGTAATTAGTCTTAGAAGTGCTCACTTATTTCTAGCTTCTTAAAAACAACTTAAATTATGTTATATTTTTAATCAATACATTATAAAATCATACAATCATTTATAATAATTGTTTAAACGTGTGCTCTTAACATTGATGCTTTGGTATAAAGTCATGATCACTGTGATTTAGTAGTAACCTTCTATTGACTATTTTCTTACTAAAGCGGCCCCTTCCTTGGGACTCAGAGGCCTCACACTCTCCTGCCTGTTCTTCCCTCTCTAACTAGCCCTTCTTGCTCCATTGGGGTACTCCTGCCCATTGCCTAGATAAGGGCATTCCCTGAAACTCTGTCTCGGGCTTTTTCTCTTTTCATCAACATCTTCTAACTGGGTATTATTGTCAATTTCCATGGCTTCAGCTTGCCCAATATACTGCTAAACCCATAGTCTGTTTAAGTAGAGCAGATCTCATCTAGCTGGTGGCATTCAGTCTGCTTTTAACCAAAAATAAGGGATTTTGTACATTTTCAGTAAGCAGTTCCCAATGTAACACTGTAATCACATTTTCACAATTGTGGCCTATGACACTCATAGTTAAGGATACGGATGATTGAGATAGATATAGTGACAAAGAAAAAAGAAGGTTAGGATGTAGGTTTTAATGCTGTAACAAACAGACCTCAAAATACAAAGGCTTAACGAAGAGAATGCATTTCTCTGCCACATGAAGTCCCAACTAGAGTGGCCTTTTGATGATTCGAGGGCTTAGGCTGTGTCTTCTTTGTGGCTCTGCCTTCCTTGACACATGGCTTCCATCTGATGGGCTACAGTGGTAGGTCTGACTACGGTCAGCACGTCCACATTCCAGCCTGGGCAAGGAAGAAAGGGGAAGCACAGAACTTTACCCTTCCTTTTGAAGGTCATGAACTGAAAGTTGCATGTGTCACCTCCACTTGCCTTCCAATCACCAGAACATAGTCATATGCCACACTCAGGGAGAGGGTGAAGAAATAAAAGTCAACTAGATAGTCTGCACCCGGCAAAGGCTCAGGAGTTCTATTATTAAAGCAGAATTGGAGACGTGGTAGCAGGAAATGACCAACAGCCTCTACTGCGTGTATATGAAACCAATGTCTCCCAAATCATTACTCTCACTCTGTCTGACACACTGTATTTTTTTATTATATTCTATTTCATTTTTCAAAATTCTGCTCATGCCTCACAGGTCATGATGTTATAACCCCCTTAGTTGGTGATGCCATAATCTGAAAAATATTGCTGTAAGCCTGTATTTTATCTAATATTGGCCACTTGAAGTCTGGCTAGCCGAAATTTATCTATGTTGCAAGTATAAAATTCATACCAGCTCGTGAAAACAAATTATGAAAAAAAGTCTTTGAGATATCAGTAATAATTTTATATTGGCTAAATGTTGAAGTAATCATATTTTGGATATACTGGATTAAATAAATACACTATTAAATTAATTTAACATTTATCTTTATGTGGTTACTAGAAAATTTAAAATTACATAGGGGGCTCACATTATATTTCTACTATATCACACTGCTCTAAGCTCAAGATTCAAATGTCAATATTGTGTGAATATCCCTCAGCACTTTTTCACACTGTACTCCCTTTTCCCAACCCTTGACCCTTCTGTTCTCCTTCTGCTCCCACCAATCTGTGTTTCCTCCGTTTCACTCACTCAGCTAAAGGCAACACAATTCACTCAGTGACCAGCTAGGAAAATGGAGAGACACATTTTCCTTTATTCCTCACATTCATATATTCACTGAGCACTGTCATTACCCCATAAATGTGATATAAATCTGCAAGCTCTTTTCAATACCGCCGCAAATACCAGAGTTCAAAATGCCATCAGGTTTCACCTATATTATGACACCAGCTCCCATCTGCTCATCCTGCATCCTGGATCACCTCTTTCTAGTGGCTCTTTCAAATTTCACTAAGAGCAAGCTTTGCAGGAAACAAAGCTGAAGTCAATCCACTGATTACTCCTTTGAATACCTTAATATTGTTGATGAGTTCCTTTCTGATTTGAAGCATCAAAAGGAGTATTTCCTCCATACCAAATAGTTTCCATTTCATGCATGCGCCGTGATTGTTCTCCCTCCTGGGACTTTGCATATGTCATTCTTTACGCTTAGAAAGCTCTTTTCAAAAAGATGAAAATCTTTTTGCTTTTCTAGACAACCACTACACATACTTAAAGCTTAATTTACATTTTGCTTGCCCTCAAAATCCTTTTACAAGGTTCCAAGTCTGGGTTATGTGCCCCTTTTATGTGCTCCTAGAGCATCCTAAACTTCTCCAATAATAATGTTTGGCTACCCTATTTTATTGCTTGGTTTTCTGTCTGTTTTTGCCCCCACAAGAATGTAAAACCTTCAAGTGCCTCTCTGTTTTTATACTTATTCGATCACTCTGTCTCTACAAGCCTGCATGATGTCTAGCCCCAACGGGATAAATAAATACTGACAAAGCAACTGAACAGCTACCTGAATAGACGGATGAATACACGCATGGATGGATGGATGAAACTGTTTTTATGACTTAAAGGTTGCAGAGGAGTATCATATTTAGAAGGCAGTAGGGAAGTTTGCACAGTGGATGGTAAAGGCAATGGGGAAGTTTGCTAGGCACAGTAGGTCAAAATTTGTTTCTGAAGTCTTGTTACTTCACCTTTCTTAGTTTCACTTTCTTAAAACAGAAAACGCTTTTCTACGATCATTCTTCCAGGGCCTGGCTCTTCATCTGCAATCCAGTAATATCTCTAATGTCAAAAACCTTCTGGTTTAGTTCACATTACTTTCAAAGAAGACCACTGAATTCTTTTGTGGCTTCAAACCTTTAGGGTAGGGATGTCTAATGGAGAACTTGCAGCCACACTGACTTGGAGTGAAGTGTCTATTTAGAGCCTGCCCGGTGTTGCTTAAATGGTAGTCTCCCTTGCCAACTATTCATAGAAGAGATGTGAGAAGCACCATAAAAGGCGTTCTGAGGAGTTGTGGGGGAGTGAGGGAGAGAAGAGGTTGAAAAGCTGATTAGCTGCTTTACAGTAAAACCCAGAGAAAGTGAGCTCTTACGGGAAACTGGATTCAGCCCTCCAGGGATTCTACTTAGCCCGCCAGGAATTAACCTTGACTATAAATAGGCCATCAATGACCTTTCCAGAGAATGTTCAGAGACCTCAACTTTGTTTAGAGATCTTGTGTGGGTGGAACATCCTGTTTGCACACAGAGCAGCATAAAGCCCAGTTTCTTTGGAAAGTGTTTGGGACCAGATGGATTGCAGGGAGTAGGGCACAATACAGTGTGGTCTCCTCTGGCTCTTTCTCTCTGCAACATGGGGAAGAACAAACTCCTTCGCCTCAGTCTTGTCCTCCTCCTGGTCCTCCTGCCCACAGATGCCTCAGTCTCTGGAAAACCGTGAGTTCCACACAGAGCATGAAGCATGAACTTAGAGTCCTTCATTTATTGAAGATTTTTCTTTATATCATTTATTTTTCTTTCCTATGATACTGCCACCTCCTTATCTCTAATGTTGCTTCCAGATTCTGTAAATCTGGTTTACTCTTAATCATTCTTCCCCAACTCTATGGATCTCTGAATCTCTAACATGCAAAGCCTTCCTAAGGAGTGTCAGAAATAGTTTTTTTAAAAAAGAATAATTTTTAGATTTTCGTATTCATATTGATCTACTTGAGGCCATGATATTTATCTTTTTACTTCCTCTTTCTTAAGGGCGCATTTTCTATTTTATAAAAACAAAGACAAGTCTCTCCCACAACCAAATGTGGAACGATGCCCTGGAGTATAAAAATCTGTAGGGTGCCAAACAAAGGAACGATTTGAAATACTGGTGTTGATACTGAAAAAGCAAGGGACTCTAATGTCGGAAGAGAAAATCCTTTTGCAGATGAGGTTGTGATGAATTCTTTGTTTCAACAAAACTGACGGAAGAACTGAAGGGAACATCAGCTGATGAGTGATGAGAAGCAATTCTTGATAATAGAGTACTGGGTGATTTTTAGCATGTAACGCAGAAGTTGCCAGACGGTAACAGTGAAACAGTTGTTTTGCCTGCCATTTACTTACTTGTATGTGAACCATTCTTAGTACTTATATCTACACAAAACAAGAACAGTACGGAATTAATGTTAGACCTCGTTTAATTATTGCAATAACGACTGATCATCCATGGATACATAAATTCACTGGAGGAAAAACAGCTTATCATTCTCATGAAAGATGTGCTTCAAAAGTATTTTAATTTTATATCTAATATGTATGAATCATACTTCATAATGTATTTTGTTTTGATCAGTTACATACAAGTATTTTTGAAAATAGTTCAATTAGAAGAAAATGTTTAATATTTATAAATGTATGGTCACATTCTATTTAAAAGAGGAGTTAAATTTACCCGTGTATGTTATATATATATATATATATGTATTTATGTATACGTATATATTATGTATATATGCAAATATATGGATACATACATTTATGTATAGGTGCTTGATAATAAAGAAGTAAGAATGATTCACAAAATATTTTGAAGTATAAAAATTTAAGATAAACTTCTGTATGGCAATTGGTATGGAAATTCAAATTCAAGGAGGAAAAATCAGAAAGATGTTAAATAGCAGACCATTAAAAGAACTTTTTAATGTATTTTTACATAGCGATAGTAGGTATCACTACAGTGTTTATTATTTCACGAGAAAATTATAAAAGTAATCTAAGTATTAATTTTAAATATCATCAAAAATAATATATTTTGCTATTATATAACATCATGATAAAAATATGTTTACTTGAAAGTATGTAAGGAGTGCACAGTGTCCAAAAATTACTTCAGGCATTGTGTGAGCAAAAATGTATAAAAACTACAGATTGATCTTAAATTATATATCAGGGTACTGAGAAAGTTGCCGTACTGCACATGAGTTACCAAGATCTAAAGTCAATCACTAGAGGACCATTTCTGGGTGGAGCCATTGTCTAATCATGAGCTGAAAGGCAAATATTTAAAATGCAAACATCCATGATTAAAACTTTATTAGTTGCTTACCACAACTGAGACATTAAAGCGATGGCTCACTTTCTTTGAGGCTCAGATTCCATATCTTTGGAGTGGCAGCGAGTCCTTAACATACAATTTTCATAGGGGTGCTGTATGTGTGTGTGTATATGCATAAGCATGTACACATATATTAATGAAATTTCTATAATTCAGTTAGTTTTTGTAATGTCTGCATGACTGAGAGCTTACTTACTTTTTACAGCAATTTGAAGATAAAATAGATTTACAACATCAGCAAATGTAACTACATATTTTTATTTGAATTCAGATGTTCACAAATTGTTTCTTGAAGAGAGGCATGCCTGCAAGTTTTAATCTGTTTAAGACCTACCTCAAGTAAAATGTTCACTGCCGTGGCATGTGAGGGAAAGAGGGAATAATTCTTATGCATGGCCTTCAACAGCCAGATTTCATGCTCATCAGCGTATCTTCTCTTGGTGTAGAACTGATGATGGAAAATAGTGCGGTTGATAGCAATGCCTGTCTTCCTTTACTTTCTGCTAACTGAACCATCTCATTCCCAGGCAGTATATGGTTCTGGTCCCCTCCTTGCTCCACACTGAGACTGCTGAGAAATGCTGTATCCTTATGAGCTACCTGAAGGAGACAGTGACTGTAAATGCTTCCTTGGAGTCTATCAGGGGAAACAGCAGCCTCTTCACTGACCTGGTGGCAGAGACGGACGTGCTCCACTGTGTCGCCTTCTCTGTGAGTATGGCTGTTTGACTTAATATACTTGGTTCTTTTAGTCAGGGTCATAGGGATCTTGTATTATGTCAAGATGAGGCTTTGGGAGGCTGGTAAGAACTTCCAGAAGGAATCCAAACGTAGCAAACTAAGTATAGAAATTGAGGAGCGATGCATGACTCTCCAGCCATGGGAGACAAATATTTACAGGCACACTAAAAATCAGCTTAATAATTAAATAGGAACCCTATCATCAGCCAGAAAGAAAAAAAGACGGAAAATGTGACTTCTTAAAATTAAGATGGAAAAAATATTAATAAAGCAAATGAGGCCAGGGCTCAACATGAGCCACCAGTGGTGGACTCACAGGAACACGTCACTCCACACTACTCCTAAGAGCAAAAATTGTGGAAATTACCCTTAGTGAAGGCGTAGTATCTCTTCAGAGTTGTCCACGTGTGAGATGGTTATGGCCTAATGTCAGTAAAATATAGTGTTTTTTTTTTCATACCTGTAAAACATGCTTCGACCATGCCCTTTTGGCATGTAGTATCAACCTGGTAAAGCTCACTCCCGTGTAACATTGAATCAAGGCAGTTTTTTCTGAGCTGTATGAAGATATGAATCTCATTTACAACCTCTCTTACTGATGTATGTTCCTCCACCTTGTGTCCAGTCTCCCCGTTTGTAAAATGGTAGAAGTGATTCTTGTCCCTGACAACTTTCCCTGCTGAGAACAAGGGAGTGAAGTGAAGTAAGAAGGGCAAGGTCTCCCGGAAGAGTAGAACAGGAAACAGGGGAGGAGACCTGTGGTGCTGAATGGGGTTTCAGGATCTGTCCTACCTTTCAGGTCCC
The DNA here is from genome assembly GCF_001604975.1 of Cebus imitator. Classification (NCBI taxonomy): domain Eukaryota; kingdom Metazoa; phylum Chordata; class Mammalia; order Primates; family Cebidae; genus Cebus; species Cebus imitator. The sequence goes on along the minus strand of NW_016107784.1, from coordinate 1,430,128 downwards.
AAAGATTTCATCCAGTGAGGAAGTAATGTTCCTCACTGTCCAAGTGAAAGGACCAACCCAAGAATTCAAGAAGCGGACCTCAGTCATAGTTAAGAACGACGAGAGTCTGGTCTTTGTCCAGACAGACAAACCAATCTACAAACCAGGGCAGACAGGTAGGGAGAAACCTACAGATGGGACAACTTCAAAAAGGAAAGATCTTCTTCCATTGGATGTTCCCCAGGCAAAGTTCCTATAATCTTGATTCCTTAAGTAGCTTATCTTACCAACCTATAGCCCTACTTTGGGTCTGGGGGCTCATGAAAAATATTTCTGTTTCAGTGAAATTTCGTGTTGTCTCATTGGATGAAACCTTTCACCCCCTGAATGAGTTGGTGAGTTTTCTATTATCTACATAAAATGATTATCTGTATAAACAGGCTGGGAACCTGTTTTCTGTGTTGGGGGAAGACCAGGGAGAGGAAGAATCTGGTATCACTAACAGTAACTTCTGGCGTTACAACAACGCAAGATCCTAATCTAAAACATCATTCCAGGCAAAGGTAAGCAGGTAATTCTTTCTGCCTTGGTGCTGGTACTCAGCACCAAGCACTGATAAACTAAATTTAATCAGTTGTCACACAATTAAATTTACTTTTCAGATAGCTCTTAATTAGGATAATTAGAAAGATATATTAAATAACAGACACAGATAAACCCTCAAAGAACCTAAGTTCAAAAGATATTTTAAGTGCTTAGACTCTTTCTATACATACCTACCAAAATCTTTGCTATCAAGAAAAGTCAAGGTAAGTAATTTGTTCCTTTGTCTGTGTGATAAGAAACAACTCTTTCTATTGTAATGCAGACATCAACCCAAGTTTTCATTTTTTTCTCCCAAATCTACTTCTTCACATTTTCTTATCTCCAAAAGAGGCAAATCTGCTCTTCTAAATCCAAAGACAAAAGATTACAGAATAGTCTTCTTTCTCTTTCTCTCATACCCATATCCTAAAATACATTCAGGCTACTACTTTTTTTTTTCCCCTAGTTTAAGGAGTATGTATTTTATACAACTCATAATCCTTTACAAATAGAAAAAAATCAGTAATACACTGAATCAATTTGAAGAATCTTCAGTATAAACAAGCTCAACAAAGTCCTTTAGATGCAATTTCTTTTGGATTTACTGCAACACTTTTTGTTATGTTGTATGTCTTGTAAATTCCAATAAGTCTACCTGAAATCTCAAACATATTATTTCGAAGAGAAATTATTATGAACCGTGCGTTTTTTGTTTGTTCATCTGTATAAAATGCAACACTGGACTGCTTCTTATCATCTGAACTACTGCTGCAAGCTAGTCCTAGCCAATGTCATCTCTAAATAAGATCGTTGCAGTAGCCTTCAAAGTGGTCTCCCTGCTTCTGCTTTCACTTCTCCATCTAAAATGAAGCACCACATCCCTCACTGTCCGCCTGACTCTCCTTTGTTTTTCCCTTGGCATTCACCACCACCCTATCCATCCTACACGTGAGTTTTAAAAACTCTGCCCAATTCTATTATAATGTAAGCTCCCTTAAATCAGATACATTGTTCTTTTGTGCATGGTTATATTTTCAATACCTAGAATGATACACAGCACATAAGAAGGTACTTAATAAACATTAGTTTTTAAAAATGAATGAACATTGATACTAGCTTCTCTATCAATGTTTATTCATTTTTTGAAAGTGATATTTATTAAACTAACATTTATTAATGAAATATTTCCATTCCTCCTCATTCTTAGAACTACCTACGAATTCTATGACCCATCTCGATGATTACATCTGAACGTATTTACTTACAGTTACCTAAGTGTTTATTTCTCAGCCTGTAAAATTGCATAGCAAAAGAATGTTCTTCACTAAGATGCTATAAGCACTTAAGAAATGTTAATAAGTCCATCTCTAGTAAATGGCACTGTACATGTAGATTTGTTGCTGATGGCCTAGTAAGCTCTTACCATTATTTATTAAGTGCTTAAAATAGATTAATGAAGAGTTCTGTAAAATTTAATCTGGAATCTTTCTGTATTTCACTATAGAGGGAATTATTCTATATAAAACTTTTTTAGGTTTTTTAAATTTTTTATTTTTTTTAATTTTTGTGGATACATAGTAGGTATATATAGTTATGGGTTACATGAGATATTTTGATAAAGGCATGCATATTATTATCCAATCATTATTTTTCTCATTATCCAATCATGGATAATGATTACTCTCATGCATTGCATGCCTGTATCAATAAATGGGATATCCATCCCCTCAAACATTTATTCCTTATGTTACAAACAATCCAATTACACTTTTAGTTACTTTTAAATGTAGGGTTAAATTATTTCTGACTATGCTCACCCTATTGTGTTTGTAAATGAAATTTAAGAATATTTGAAAATAATTATAAACTTCCTTTCTTTCTTTTGTGTTTCAGATTCCACTAGTATACATTCAGGTAAGAAACATGAAGCATTCCATATTAGAAGGAAAGTAATACATACAGGAAAATGCTCTTACCTGAGAGGTTTTAACGATGTCTCAGAAACTTGTTGTTAAAGGAGAAGCCTTCCAACTCACATAGGGCTAGATGGTTGTAACTCATCTCCTCTCCTCACCCTTTACCACTACCCCATTTGTTCTTTTTGTAGATAACTTAGGAGTTTCCATAGATTTCTTTTATTATCTCTAATGCTCCAGGTGCTTTCGTAAATTGTAATTCATTTATTCATAGGATCCCAAAGGAAATCGCATTGCACAGTGGCTGAGTCTCCAGTTAGAGGATGGCCTGAAGCAATTGTCTTTTCCCCTCTCATCAGAGCCCTTCCAGGGCTCCTACAAGGTGGTGGTACAGAAGGAATCCGGTGGGAGGAGAGAGCACCCTTTCACTGTGGAGGAATTTGGTATGGATCATGGAAAGTCGTGGAACATTTTTCTTCATATTTAAACTCCTAGGGCATGGAATTTAAGCTCATTTGGAGTCTTTCCATTTCCCATGGGTGACATTGGGCTTGGAGTAAAACTAATTACACCTAAGTCCAATGAGGGACATCAGTGATTTGTGAATAGGACTTCACATGGCTTGGTTATTTTCTGTAGCAGTATTTAATACCACCCCCCGGAAATTTAAACAGCCTTGTTTTAATGGAGTTTTCCATTATGAATGAAGCATATGGCGATCTCTCATAGTCATTCAGCTAAAATCTTCATTTGAGAGGAGGATGGATAAGAATATATTGGAGCGCAGAGCTGCCTTTTCAGATCCCTAAAATATTATTAGGGAACTGTTACAGGGAAGCTGAAAATATGAATTCCTTCAAAGTTGAAAAACAATCATCAACCTTCTTTATCACCAATCAACAGTTCTTCCCAAGTTTGAAGTGCGAGTAACAGTGCCGAAGATAATCACCATCTTGGAAGAAGAGATGAATGTATCCGTATGTGGCCTGTGAGTTTATTTTTTTCATCTTCTCAGGGGAATATTTAAAAGAGACTCACTATTTGGGATATTTTAGCTACTCCTTGTAGGAGCAGTGGCAACACAAAAATTTTAAGTGCTTTGACACCATCTCATCTCTAGAACGTTATTCTCCTGTTGCTTTTCTATTTTTCCTTTTTTCTTTCACGTTCTTATCAGCATTGTTCTGTCATGAGGTAAGGAACTGTGTCTAGAGAGGTTATGCTAACAGGACAGATTCTGAAAGTGACGACACTGTGTACACACACACACACACACACACACACACACACACACACGGGAAGGGTGGATCGTGCTGAAGGGTATTGACTCCGCCTTAACCAAAAATGACCAAACATTATCAGGAAGATAATGAACACATGGCTATAGGGGAAATTCAGTCATCAACAGATCATTTACCTGACCTCGTATGCTCAGTGGAAAAATCACTCAGATTCAGAATTTGTAGAGATAGGCATACAACGGAAGCCTCATCTAACTCGCTAGTCTGCTTAAGGCATGTCTGCATATCTCTCTGCACTGACATTTTTACCGAGGAGACTGAACATATCTCTCGAGACAGTCTCTTCTAACCTTGAAAACTCATGTTTCCTGAATCTAATGCTCCTATCCCTGGTGACACACAGTAGCAGTAGCAAAAAGAGCAGGTAGAGTGAAGAAATCAGTCCTGCCCAAAGATCACACACGTAATACACCTACTACTCAGCGGGCCCCCACCCCATTCTGTCTCACAGTAATGGCTGAGTTCCTGGTTACTCATAACTAGTGGGCCAGTGATCTTGCAAATAGAGATACAGAGGACATTTTCAAATAGGAAAGGAGACAAACCCACTTGGAAATCCAGCAATCATCCATGACATATTTATGACACAATCCCACTTTTGTAAAAAGTGAACAAGTAAAACTCAATATAGAGATGGCTGCAGGTGGGGAGAGAATGAGGGAAGAAGAGACACTATCATACTAACATTTTATACTCCTAGGCAGACTTGAGGGTGTCTGTTTCTTCTCTTTGCTTTTGTTTTGTTTGTTTCATTTTGCTGGTATTGTTTTTCTTTTAAGAACAGGTTTAGGCCAGGCGTGGTGGCTCAAGCCCGTAATCCCAGCACTTTGGGAGGCTGAGGTGGGTGGATCACGAGGTCAAGAGATCGAGACCATCCTGGTCAACACGGTGAAACCCCGTCTCTACTAAAAATACAAAAAATTAGCTGGGCATGGTGGCGCGTGCCTGTAATCCCAGCTACTCAGGAGGCTGAGGCAGGAGAATTGCCTGAACCCAGGAGGCGGAGGTTGCGGTGAGCCGAGATCGCGCCATTGCACTCCAGCCTGGGTAACAAGAGCGAAACTCCGACTCAAAAAAAAAAAAAAAAGAACAGGTTTAAGTTTTATAGTAATGAAGACTTTCTAAAGATAAAACTGAAAAAAAGATTAAGAAAAAGAAATGACAAAAGAAGAATGTAGTAAATTTCAGCATGTTGCAATGGTGATTTCTATAAGAGCCATTAGTGACACTTGTGTTCAACACTGTGTGAGCCCAGCAGAGAGAGAGGGAAGTACAGATGGGGAATACACTGTAGCTAAAGGAGAGATGTAACTAGCTAGAAAATGGGGAGGTTCGGTTTCTGCTCTGATTCCCTTGGGAATGTTCTCATCACAGATATACATATGGGAAGCCTGTCCCAGGACATGTGACTGTGAGCATTTGCAGAAAGTATAATGATGTTTCTGACTGCTTTGGTGAAGAGTCACAGGCTTACTGCGAGAAATTTAGTGGGCAGGTAGGTCAAACACTGTTTTTTTTCCAGGAAATAACAATGAAGGCATTGTTGAAAAGCAGTGAAGTGAATTGCAGCATGGTTCTTTTCTCAGGAAGAGAACAATCCAGAAGATAATTCCATGTTGGCTATTGTAATGTGTCCCAAAATCATGAACTTAGCACAATGGAAATTATTTATTTTGAGTGTTTCAGAATGATAGATGCTGAGCCATCCATCCAAGTCCTCCATGGGCATCAACTTCTATAAAGGAAGGAGAAAAACCACACTCCTCTTAACTGCCTTAGCTGGCCAGGGCATCAGTTCTGCTCTCTCTGTGAGCAAGAACCTGTTACACGGCCCCACCAAGATGCCAGAGAGTTAGCGAACACAGTCCCCATATGGGAGGCCACTTCCCAGCAACAGCTGAATGCTATGGAGGAGGAACCAGGCTTTGATGAGGAGTTTTAATGGTGAAGAGCAGATGTACTGTGTGTCTCAAAATAGCAAGTGTACAGGACTTGAAATGTTTCCAACACATAGAAATGATAAATACTTCAGTTGGTAGGCACCGTAAATCCCGCGATGTGATTATTACATATTGTATGCGTGTAACAAAATGTCTCATGTACTTCATAAATACGTACAAAAAATATGCATCCTTTGTACAAAAAAAAATTACCCTCCCAAATTTTAAGGAATTTCTATCGCATTGTATCTAAGGAATTTCACATACTAAAAAATACACCTGTCAATTATACATGAGATATTGTTGTGAAATGTAATATTTAGCTGCTAGAGAATATTTATTGTGTCCTCATCATAGAAAATGCCTATTTGACGTTGTCCGTCACAAAAATCACACCAGGTGACCTGACCACTGATCTCTCTGGTGTAATATGCATTGTGTTTCTGTATTTTATTTTCTCGCCTCTTAGCTGAACAGTCACGGCTGCTTCTCTCAGCAACTAAAAACCAAGGTCTTCCAGCTGAAGAGGAAGGAGTATGAAATGAAACTTCACACTGAGGCCAAGATCCAAGAAGAAGGGACAGGTTTGTGTACTACATGGGTGTGGGAGAAGAAACAATAAGCATTGGTTGTTTTTAGCCACATAATGAATTGTAAGGCGGGGGTTGGGGGCGGGAGGTGATAGAATTATAGAGACATCATCCTTCCCAAAAGGAACATATGTTTTTCTTTTTTTTCAGAGGTGGAGCTGACTGGAAGGGGGACTAGTGAAATCACAAGAACCATCACCAAACTCTCATTTGTGAAAGTGGACTCAAACTTTAGACAAGGGATTCCTTTCTTTGGACAGGTGGAGTATTTTCCAGTTCACTCATCAAGCCACGTGCTGTTATGGTTTCTCCTAAAACTGTGCCTGGTTAATGTGATCCTTTAATATAACCAAAGGTATAAAATATCACCCAGGCTTGATTAGCCTAACCAAAGGTATAAAACTACATAAAAATAGACTTATTCCTCTGTAAATTTGTATATGAAATGTATATAATTATCCTAAAGCCTTATTAAAATTAGTAGAGCTTTTCCCCTCTTTTTGAAACAGCATTGTACAAGTCACTCAATCTCCTCATGGTTTACCAGGCAGCCTCAGGTTTTTATGACATTTTATCACAAGAATCTCAAAACTCATGCTGACCAGTTTTATTACCATGCTAACACTAACTGTATGGAAATAGGTGGGTAAGTGGTTTTAATTTTTATTTTGAAGTATTAAAGATTCAACTATAATGCTTATTTCATGGATATTATATTTACACTATTTTTCTATAATAATAAATATATTTTTAAAACAGTGAACATGGGGTAAAACACTGTTACTTAAGGTTCTCAGATTTTCGAATTATGAATTTTTATATTACTTACCCAAAAAAATCTTCTGTTACAAGTTTTCTGTTGTCAGCAGAGGTGCAAATGGATCTTTATGACTCTAAAAGTCTAAGATGACAGTTACAGGTGCTTCAGTGTGTATTAACTGTGTATCATTTTCTTAATGTAAATGTACGATTTCAACTAAGTGGAGTACATCTTAGAAGTCTTAGTTATATCATGACAGCAAAATGGATTCAACTTTCTAAAATGAAAGTGCAGCTCATTTGTAAATTTCTCAGAAAGATATTGTACTTTTTAAATATATTTTATTGCTGTTAAATAATGATCCTATGTGTCATAAGACTCTCTAGCTAGAAGGAAATCAGAATTATGTGTCCATTCTTGTCTTTGCACATAAGCCAACATTTCACTGGCAAACTTAGATTTTGTAAATCAATTATGAGTACTGATGCAGGTCAGCCTATGGCTCTTCCTGTTACCAACTGTGGCTTATACTTGAAAAAGAATCACCACCTTTACAATCTGAATTGGGCTACTGAACTGGCAGATACAATTCTAGCAGTAAAATGGCTTTGGGGATTAATTTAACACTATGTGCCTCTTTTCAGTTGTATATTTTTCACATGGGAAGTATGTCATAAAATCTGCCTACCTTCCAAAAAGCTGAAGATCTAGGTTGAGAAGCAAAGTCCATATCTAACACAGCTGGAAAAACACACAGGACAATGTATTGGCAACTGCTTACTAGTGTACTTATGAGACTTCAGACACTAATCCATAGGAAGTTAATGGTCCACCCCAAAATAGGTGTTTGAGGCACAAATAAATTTAGTTAATCATTTGCAAAATATCTGGAGCACATTTTTCAGGTTGTTCTTGTCATTATCCCTGTCACCCTCTATCCCTTCACACTACCCTGTTTTTCTTCTTAGAATTGATTACTGCTAAATTAGTGTATGTTATTTATATATTTATTTAGCATCTCTCTCTTTCACTAGACAACAAGCTCTGTGATGGGAGAACCTTTGTTTTTTTCACTGCTGTGTCCTCGGTGCCTGGAACCATGTTCAACATAGAGGAGGCTCTAAAAAAATGTGATAAAATGAGTATGTTTGGTGCCTATTAGTTATTATCTATATAACTAATCCACAGCTTTTAATCTTCAGGTGCGCCTCGTAGATGGGAAAGGTGTCCCTATGCCAAATAAAGTCGTATTCATCAGAGCAAATGAAGCAAACTATCACTCCAATGCTACCACAGATGAACACGGCCTTGTACAGTTCTCTATCAACACCACCAATGTGATGGGTACCTCTCTTTCTGTTAGGGTAAGTATGGAAAGAAGTTACCAATGACATGAAGTGGCCTTGAAAACAAGGCTGCAAACGAACTGCGAGGAAATTTCCAAATCGTGTTTAGTCCTACAGAGAGAAAAAAACTAGCAATTAGAAACCAATTTAAGGTTAACTTTTTTAAAGTTTATGAAAAGCAGGCAGTATATTGTTGTGATTAAAAGTTCTGGGTTAGGCCGGGTGTGGTGGCTCACGCCTGTAATCCCAGCACTTTGGGAGGCCGAGGTGGGCGGATCATGATGTCAAGAGATCAAGACCATCCTGGCCAACATGGTGAAACCCTGTCTCTACTAAAAATACAAAAATTAGCTGGGCATGGTGGCATGCACCCATAGTCCCAGCTACCTGGGAAGCTGAGGCAGGAGAATTGCTTGAATCTGGGAGGAGGAGGTTGCAGTGAGCCGAGATCGCGCCACTGCACTCCAGCCTGGTGCCTGGTGATAGAGCAAGACTCGGTCTCAAAAAAAAAAGTGCAGGTTAGACTCTAGCAGTGTTGGTGATAATGTAAAATGATGCAGCCACTGTGAAAATCAGAATAGTAGTTCCTGAAAAAATTTAAACATAGAGTTGCCAGCTGGGCATGATGGCTCACACCTGTAATCCCAGCACTTTGGGAGGTTGAGGCAAGTAGATCTTGAGGTCATGAGTTCAAGGCCAGCCTGATCAACATGGTGAAACCCCATCTCTACTAAAAGTACAAAAATTAGCTGGATGTGGTGGTGCATGCCTGAAATCCCAGCTACACAGGAGGCTGAGGCAGGAGAATTGCTTGAACCCAGGAGGCAGAGATTGCAGTGAGCTGAGATCACCTCACTGCACTCCAGCCTGGGCAGCAGAGTGAGACTCCATCTCAAAAAAAAAAAAAAAATAGAGTTACTGTATGATCCAGTAATCATACTTCTAGACATATGTTCAAAAGAATTGAAAGTAGGATCTCAAAGAGATTTTTGCACACCGATGTTTATAGCAGCACCATTCACAATAGCTGAGAGATTGAGGCTACCCAAATGTCCATCAAGGGATGAATAAACAAAATGTGATATATTCATACAACAGAATATTATGCAGCTTGAGAAAGGAAGGAAATCCTGTCACATGCTACAGCATGAATGAACCTTGAGGACATTATGGTAAGCAAAATAAGCTACTCACAAATGATTCCACTTACGTGGGGTTTCTAAAGTAGTCAAAGACATAGAAACGGAAAACAAAATGGTAGTTGCCAAGGGTTGAGAAAAGAGAAAAATGGGAATTGCTCTAATTGGTATTCAGGTTTAGTTTTACAAGATGAAAAGTTCTGGAGATCTGCTGCACGATAGATACATTTAACACTACCAAACTGTATACTAAAAAAATAAAGAAGATGATAATTTTATGTTGTGTGATTTCGCGCGCGTGTGCGTGTGTGTGTGTGTGTGTGTTTACAACAGTTTTTTTGAAAAGTGAGTTCCAGAACCTGAATCAGGATAAAGTGGTTAAAAAATACTGGTTCAACCCTATGTTAAGGAATTCACTAAAACCTCTATGTTTCATTTTCTTATCTGTAAAATGAATGCAACATTAACACCTAACTCTTGGGGTGGTTGTGAAGATTAAGTGAAATAATACACGTTGAAGCGCTTACTAAGCCCCGTTTAACTATTAGATACTTTTACTGTAAAAGCCAATTCTAACATAATTAGCATTTAGTTTTAAAAGTATATACCCCATAAATTATTGCCTTACTTTATTTTGTCTTGCTATTCTAATTTTCTTCCAATGACCTGTTCATACCAATATCATTTGTTCAGTATAGCATGAAGTCCTCTATTCATCAAGAGAGATGTAGGCATGTCTATAGAGGTATCAATATAAAATATATATTCTATATAAATTACATAATCATGGTAATGGAAAAGCCCTTCCTCTTTAGAGTCCTTATGTTATTATAGAGAAATAAATAATATATTTTATTTATTTAGCTTTACTAGATGGCATAAAAGCACCTCTAATAAACTCCAATAAACTCAAATTTGAATGTTTATTCATTTCAAAAAATGTCTTGAATGCTTTCTACATGCTAGGCACTGTGCTAGTCTTGACAATGAAATGATTATTTCTACATGCTCCCTTATTTCTACATGCTCCCTGTGATCATATATGTGTTGTTATTAAAACATATATTAAGACATGAACAAATATTTTGCTCAAGGATTCACTACTGTATTGGGAGCTGGGGATGTAAAGGAAGCCTGAAAGGAGCTAAGGAATAACTTCTGTCGGGAGAAAAGTTGAAAATATAACCCAAATATGGCCTCTGAGGCATAAGAATCCAGACTGCAGGAAGCATTAAAAATAATAAGCAAGGCCAGGCGCAGTGGCTCATGCCTGTAATCCCAGCACTTTGGGAGGCTGAGGTGGGTGGATTGCATGAGGCTAGGAGTTCGAGACCATCCTGACCAACATGGTAAAACCCCATCTCTAAAAAATATACAAAACAATTAGCTGAGTGGGGTGGCCCGCACCTGTAGTCCCAGCAACTCAGAAGGCTAAGTGAGAGAATCAGTTGAGCCCGGGAGGCAGAGGTTGCACTGAGCTAAGATCATGCCACTGCACTCCAGCATGGGTGACAGAGCAAAACCCTGTCTCAAAAAATAACAATCACAATCAGCCTAAGATAGCCCAGGAGAGGTAGACTTCAGCTAATTCACCAGCTCAACAATTAAACCAATGCCTTTTACCGATGTCTTCTCAGACCCCTGAGGTTACAATATTTTATTTATTCATAATACCCAGTTGAAATCCATCATAAGAGAGGCAGCTGCTTTCTGAAAGCACAGTTCTTCCATTCCTAGAGATTATTTTCCTTCCTGTCCTTGAAATTTGTTTGGCTACTTTACCTGTGCAGTTAGAGACCCTGGAGCTGTAGCCAATTCCAGCAAGCTAATCAGAGCGAAGCGTCCCTCCTTTTATGCTCTTTAGAAATATAAATCCCAATCCCAGGCGCCTCTGCAGTGTGAAGTCACAAAGCATGCCTGCATTTAAAGCAGAGAAACAAAATAAGGGGCCCTTATCTCACTTTTCTTTGTGGAACAAAAGATTTCTAGCTACTAGTTAAGGTAGGACAGTAAACTTACATCATTTTGTGAGAACATTAATCTTTATGACATATAATCTAAAAATAATACAATTTTTCTAATTCATTAGGTCAGATACAAGGATCGTCATCACTGTTACAGCTACCAGTGGGTGTCAGAAGAAAACGAAGAGGCACATCACACTGCTTACCTTGTGTTCTCCCCAAGCAAGAGCTTTGTCCACCTTGAGCCCATCCCTCATGAGCTACCCTGTGGCCAAACTCAGAGAATCCAGGCACATTATATTCTGAAAGGAGACGTCCTGCAGGGGCTGAAGAAGTTCACCTTCTATTCTTTGGTGAGAAGGGAGGTCACTGTGGTGACTTCTCTGCAGACAGAAACTCTCTGAGGAGCAAGTAATCATGAAACTCTTTAGATGACATTACTTCGACTTCTTATCCATGTTCCTTTTGAAAGTTTGACTTCTCTTGAGGCTAATTATTGCCAGCAGGGACTCACTAAGACAAGTATATCGAAGTGAGACTGAAGCATGTTCTCTGTTTGGCACATTCAATTTCTTTCTATTTCCTTTTTTGCAGTTAATGGCAAAGGGAGGCATTGTCTACACTGGGACTCATGGACTGCTTGTGAAGCAGGGAGACAGTGAGTATTTCCGTCATCTCTGCATTGCTGCCCCATTCCGACCTATTCCGCCTTACACCACGGAAGCGTCAGGAACACTTCTTCTTTTATTTCTATGGGTTTTGGGGGGAATAGGTGGTATTTGGTCACATGAATAAATCCTTTATTGGTGATTTCTGAGATTTTGGTGCACCCATCACCAGAGCAGCATACACTATACCTAATTTATAGCCTTTTAGTCCTCACCCCTCCCACTCTTTCCCCTGAATCCCCAAAGTCCATTGTATCATTCTTAGGAATTTGCTTAGCTCCCACTTCCTAATAGCTTAGTTCTCACTTCCTAATAGCTTAGTTCTCACTTCCTAATAGCTTAGCTCCCACTTCCTAATAGCTTAGCTCCCACTTCCTAATAGCTTAGCTCTCACTTCCTAATAGCTTAGCTCTCACTTCCTAATAGCTTAGCTCCCACTTCCTAATAGCTTAGCTCCCACTTCCTAATAGCTTAGTTCCTACTTAACGAGTGAGAACATACAATGTTTGCTTTTCCATTCCGGAGGTGGAAATATCAGGAATACTCTCAAATAACAAGAGACCATGTCCATCTAATATCAATAAAAAGAAAGTTGAGGGAGGGAAAACAATAATTTTTTTCTCACCCTTTATCAAATATTTGTTGTCTTTTTTTTCAGCCTATTCTCTTTGCGTTATTTAAAATGTTGGTGTGGGCCAGTGTGGTGGCTCACGCCTGTAATCCCAGTACTTTGGGAGAATAAGATGGGAGGCTCTCTTGAGGTCAGGAGTTTAAGACCAGCCTGGTCAACATAGTGAGACCCCATCTCTATAAAAGTAAATAAATAAGAAATAAAAAGGAAAAAAAATGCATAAAACATTGCAGTGTATAATCTGTGCTTATCCCAAATTTTCAAACTGTAAATATTCTTGAATCTCTTCTCAAAATGAGAATTGTGTTAGAGAACAGGGTGGAGAAAATGTAAGGTTTCAGGATATGTTGTAGATATATACCAGGTCTTGTGCTGGGACATTTATGTCATTTATGTTATTATAAATTTTTTCCCTTTCAAGATAGTTACGATTTATGAAGCATTAAATTGGGTACTTCACCACCGAACTGAACTCTCGCCATGAGCAAACATGTCATAATATAAGCCTTTGAAGGTTGCTCCTAGTCTAGTAGACTCTAAAAGATAACTTGCTAGAAAGCTATCGGTAGTCTCCTCTTTCATTAGCTCTTGTAGCAACACAGAAGCACCATGGCAGACTGAGGGAAGTTTAATGCAACCTCAAGGGAATCTACATAGGCTTCAAAAAATATCTCCTAAAGGAGCATGGTGTTTCTCTCAGAGAAAGAATCAAGTATTGGCTCATAGAAGGTTAAAGAGGATGTAGCATGAATACAATGTGTTACTCTTTCTGTTTCATCTCATAACTTCAGGTTCTATTTTCCTCTTCTAGTATGAGGCCTAGATCAAATGGTAGTGAACTGAATGTCTCCACACCCTTAACTGGCATCAGAACCTTATGTAGGTGAGCCGAACCTTGAAGCTGCTGAAAAATCAATATAGTATACCATTTATGAGAGAAGAGAGGGCTTTGATTAGGTTTTTCTAAAGCTAGAGTCCTTAGAGGTACTCATTCATTTGTTACATCTACTGTTTATTATGTCTATTATACCTACTAATGGAAATAGTCATTAACCAGACCAGGCTCCTAATGGGTTTGTGTGACAGAGTAATTTTCTATCAGCCCTGGGGAGATGTCTAAGCTATGATTGCTTCCTCTCATTCTCTTTGTGCCCCAGTGAACGGCCATTTTTCCATCTCAATCCCTGTGAAGTCAGACTTTGCCCCTGTCTCTCGGTTGCTCATCTATGCGATTTTACCTACTGGGGACATGATCGGGGATTCTGCAAAGTATAAGGTTGAAAATTGTCTGGCCAACAAGGTGGGTGCTTTAGATTATAAAATCTTCAACATTTAAAACTAGAAGTAACTATTGTTTTTTATTTGTTTTATACATGCGGGCATTGGGACCAAAAGGGTTAAATAAATTCCCCAGAGACTTTCAGCAAGGTAGTGGCAGAGTCTCACTTGATTCCTAGTGCAAAACTGTCACACTTCCCCTAGCACATTGCCTCCTACCAGATACACAGTTCGGAGTACGTTATTCCCTTCTATGATAAAATCTTGGGAAATATGTAAGCAAGTTTTTAAGACTACTAAGCAGCCAAAAGAAAAATGCAGAGCACCTAGACCCGCGCACGTTCCACCACGATTAATAAGCACCTTGCCGCATACCAAAGATAAATATCACATTTCACGATTAGTAATTTACAAGAATAATTAGAAATAATTCTAATGGCTCAAATGATTCTTGAGAATGAAAGAGAAGTGTAGGGGACAGAAAGCTTCAGGACTGACATAATGCCAACCCTCCACGAAGTCAAGCAGAATGGTTATATGTTGAACGTGAAGAACGCTCAGCAAATGCGAAGGAGTGCGTGGGTAAGCTAGGAAGTTTGCTTTTCTGACCTCTTGTTCCAATTTCACAGGTACATTTGAGCTTCGACCCATCACAAAGTCTCCCAGCCTCACAGGCCCACCTGCGAGTCACGGCTGCTCCTCAGTCCGCCTGCGCCCTCCGGGCTGTGGACCAAAGCGTGCTGCTCATGAAACCTGACTCTGAGCTCTCCACATCCTCGGTGAGTTCCTGGCAGCCTCAGGAATCGAGAACGGCCGTGCCAGGGGCTTACAGCAAGGAAAAACGCCTGTCTGAGTAGGATAAGGTCAATTAAAATGTTTAGGAATTAATAGTTTTGATCTCTCTTGTGGGCTTTCATTGGTAAGGCATTTTATCTATATATAAAAAACTCGCTTCTAGAGGAAAAAAATCAAATAAAAACGCATCACTTAATGCAGTATATTGAACCAAATAGAATTTTTTGAAAAGACAAAATATGATGAAAATTAACAACCAAAAAGGGACTTATTATTCAGATATGTTAAGCTTCTTGCTCATGAGCACATAGCAATACAAACTCAAATCTTCTGATTGTGTCAAGACATTCATATACGCAAGGCTGGAGAGAATGCAGAGCAGATTGTGAAAACTGCTGTAAGAGAAGTGCAGTTATGCAAATTAAAAGAAAGGATTAACTGAGCAATCAGAGAAGCCATTCGGAAATTATATATTTAAATGCAAAAAGACCTTACCCTACCCAAAGTCCTTAAAATTCCAGAACTCCAAGCAACCAATAATAGGAGTTTTCAAACTAGTTTCAGCATTTCAAAAAGTCTAACAAAAGTGATACATGTACTTGCACTAAGACTACACAGGCTAAATGAAATAACAAATTTCTGTTTTTGTAAGAATTATGGCAGGGTGTGGTGGCTCATGCCTGCAATCCCGGCACTTTGGTGGACTGCAGCGGGCAGATCACTTGAGGTCAGGAGTTCAAGACCAGCCTGGCCAACATGGTGAAATCCCATCTCTACAAAAAATACAAAAATTAGCCAGGTGTGGTAGTGGGCACCTGTCCTCCCAGCTACTCAGGAGGCTGAGGCAGGAAAATCGCTTGAACCCGGGAGGCGGAGGTTGTGTGAGCCGAGATCACGCCACTGCACTCCAACCTGAGTGACAGAGTGAGACTCCAGTCTCAAAAAAAGAAAAGGAAAAATTATGTCAGTTGAAATAATTGCTGTCCCAAGCTGCACATAATTTCTGGGGGAACGTATATATCATCTCTGAGGAACAAAACTCAAGAAAAATGAATTACTATATAATTAACATTGATAATTGAACTCTGAAAATATGGAGCTAATAGAAGACATAGCAAAAGGGTATGGTGAATTGGAACAACAAAAGCTAGTTAACAGCATGTACTAACAGTAGTTGGCTCACATCTTCAAATGTTTAATATGAGACCAATTATGCTAACCTCTTAGTGAAGCTTTTTCTACTACCATAATTTAACAAAGAGAAATTTATATTTTTATTTTCCTGAAATAGAAACTTATAAGAAAATATTTCTTATTGGTTTGTCCTTCTAATGGGATTTTAACTGAAAATAGACCTACTTCTAAAGGAAGCATTAAGTACATTTCAACAGTAGGATCTCAAGCGGATCTGTGGGAAAATAATATAAATGTCTTACATTTTTATGACATAATTTTATAATTCTCAAAGGATTTTTAAAATTATAACAACCCTGATGGGTAGATAAAACAGACAAATCTATTTATTAATAATAAAGCAGACGTTCAGGTATGTATGAGAAGACCTGAGTTAAAACAACAGCTCTTCTCAACCTTTGATTAGTGATTTGCAGTGGCACTTTGCTGCTACTAGTGTAGGTCATTCATTCAACACATTTAATGCCCGCTGTGTTCTAGGCATTATCCTAAGTGCTAGGGATCAAGCAGTAAGCTACTGAAAAGATAAAAATTTATGTCTCATGGAACTTACGTTCTCATAGATGAGACACAATAATTATGGAATATGCCATTGAGAAAAATAAAGTGAAGAGAGAAGGTGAGAGATGTTAAGATACTTTGAGAAAGTGTTAATTTCATCACACTACTCACTGTGCTCCTCTGTTCTTGTCAATCAGTTTTAAACTCCTAGAAACATAATGCAATGTCACTGTTACAATTTTTATGTCTGTCTTCTCTCCTTCAAACAGACTTGAAAGCATCATGCCTAGAATTTTACAGTTAAAGTTTTATGTATCATTATGAAGATCTGGAGCATTCTGTTTCCACTGATAATACCTAAGAAAATGCCATCATGGGTCGGGCTTGGTGGCTTACGCCTGTAACCCCAGCACTTTAGGAGGCCAGGGTGGGTGGATCACAAGGTCAGGAGATCAAGACCCTCTGGCTAACACGGTGAAACTCTGTCTCTACTAAAAATACAAAAATTAGCCGGGCATGGTGGCACACGCCTGTAGTCCCAGCTACTCAGGAGGCTGAAGCAGGAGAATCGCTTGAATTCGGGAAGCAGAGGTTGCAGTGAGCCGAGATTGTGCACTCCAGCCTGTGTGAAAGAGCTAGACTCCATCTCAATAAATAAATAAATAAATAAAATGCCATTGTGTCCTGTGGAGAGAGGATATGTCTGTTCATGTGCCTGTTTAGAACATGCATTCATTAACTTTGTTATACACTGAGTCAGTTGCTTGCCACAAGATAAACACAAAACTGTCATCTCCTTCTATCATCTCAAAGCTTTGTGCAATGTCACAAATAGAACAGACCTCAATTTTTCAATTAAAAAAATTTTATTTCATTCTAGTGTTGAGTCTAGTGGTGGCCTCTGAACTGTGTAATGAAGTAACATGACCCTTGAGTACTTAGATGGAGTATTTTGTGTTTTTCCTAAAATTGTTCAACATCTTCAAAATGGAAACACTGTGTCAAGAAAATGACCCATATCCTCTCTTATAAATCGTCAAAGCAATGAGAGCACTCAAAGAAAAACTGATGTTCCTTATTCCTGTTCTTTTCTCCTTGAACTCAAAAAAAATCACAAAGAAGTTTATTGTCTTTTGTATTTGTACAGGTTTATAACCTGCTACCAGTAAAGGACCTCACTGGCTTCCCTCAGTATTTGAATGACCGTGACGATGGAGACTGCATCAATCGTCACAATGTATTTATTAATGGAATCACATATTCTCCAGTATCGAATACAAATGAAAAGGATATGTATAGCTTCCTAAAGGTAAATGCCTTATGTTGTAGATGGTCTGTTCTTACTCTTAAAATATTATACATGGAAAAGAGTATTTATCTGAGTGCCATCATGTCATGGTTGAGGGTAATGGGATATAAAGAATAAGTGGTTTCCCCACTAATAGCAGATCTGCTGAAAGGTACTGACCTAAACTGGAGCTTCTTGGAGTATTATTCGTTTTCTTTTTTCACAGAAAGTAAATTCTCTGCGATGTTTATAAATATCACATATACAAAATAATTACTGTTGAAAAAGTTTAATGAAAAGAATAAAATTACCTCCTTAAGTGTATGAACATCCCTTCTACAGATGTGAACATTAAATGTTTAATATTAAGTTAACTGGATTGTTTGTCAAATTGAATGAAAAGAAGTATGTGCCTATGTGTATTTTATAATATATATTTGCTGATTAGATGATAATTTCCTTTGCAGGACATGGGCTTAAAGGCATTGACCAACTCAAAGATTCATAAACCTAACATATGTCTACAGCCTGAACCACTTGGGATGCATGCACCAGAAGATCTACGAAGCGCACCTTATGGTAAACAAAAGATTAATTAATATGTATTACCTAATATATTAACCAAATTTTAAATTTTTTAAAGATACAATGTAACAAAAATTAACACAACAAAAGGACTTGTGAGTCATACATATTAAGATTATCGCTCCAGGTCACATAGCAATATAAACTCAAATTCTAGTAAATGGAAATTGATGTGTTGGGCTGAAAAGGAAAGAGTTTCCAAGCATAGGGTTAGTGTAAACAGAAATAAAAACGTTCACAAAACACTGCTACATTCTCAATCAGTCAGGTAAAAAAGCTGTTCAACTTCCCCAAAACATCAGCCATTATTTATGTTGGAACCACACACATTCATCAGTGACATGAGCTACTTCTTTCATGAACTGAATGGTAATCAAGCATTTATTTATAGTCCCATGTTGTCAAATCATGATTGAGGATAAGTTGAATACAGAGAAAAGAGGATCAAAATCAAGGAAAGCATTTGGGAAGAAATCAATTGGCTCTATGAAATTTACTATAAAATCTATTGCATATTTTATGATTTATAAATTATATTGTATAATCCTTTATCAGTAAGATTTATAGTAAATTTGTGCATGAATAGGTGTGTAAAAATAGGTGTATTTTTTCCCCAGAGAGCTGGTTGTGAAATATTTACCAGTACACCTTAGTAGAAGGTGAACAGAGTGAAAGAAACTGTCATCTTCTGACAGGACAGAGAATAAAGAGTCTGTATGATCACTGAACTTTTCCCTCCTGTAAACTGTTTCTCAAAGCCACTGTCATAACGTCTATGTCAGGTTTTCTTTGCTCCTGCAGAGGAACACACCAACGCAAACTTGGATTCCCGCCCTATTCACGGCCCTGTGTCATAGCACTCTCACTTAGCATGGTGGCAGCAGCCTCACAGGACTCCAGAGTCCTTCTGCCCCACAGACAATCGAAGCAAAGTCTCTATAGCCTGTGCTTATGCTCCTCCTCCCCCAGCTCACTCCTAGGTATTCTAATACTTCATAATTCGTCCAACCTATTTCCTCCTCAAAAAAGCTTTCCCCGATGACCCCCCAAGTGCCCTCTCCGTGTTCCTCTCTATTTCATCAGACTATTTGATTTTTTGGTGCCAAGTGTGACAGTCTTTCGTAAGTTTTATCTGTAAGTTTATTGCCCTGTCTTCTCCTTCACCCACCATAGACTCAGAGGTAATGCGAAGAGGCCATGCACTCATGATGCGTGTTGAAGAGCCTCCTCCCGCAGAGACCATACGAAAGTACTTCCCTGAGACGTGGATCTGGGATTTGGTGGTGGTGAAGTAAGTAATGTCCTGCATATGCAATAGGCAAAGTATCCCTCACTGTTTTTAATTCTTGGCTAGTTTTTCTGTGTTTATTGTTTTATATGTTCATGATGAACAACACGATTTTTGATATATATACACATATGCATAGTGGAATGACTACTACAGCCAAGCAAATTAACACATCCATCGCCTAACATTGTTGCCTGTTTCTGTGTGTGTGGCAGGTGCACCTAAAATCTATCCTATTAGCCAGGTTTCAGTATCCAATACAATATTATCACCTAGAGTCCTCATGCGGTACATTAGATTTCTAAATTTATTCATCCTACAGAACTTCAACTTTGTACCCTTTGACCTGCTTCTCCCCATCCCTGCAACCCCAAGCACCGCTCTACTCTGTTCCTATGTATTCAACTTCTTTTGGCATCCACATACTAGTGCGATTGTGCAGTGTTTGTCCTGTGCCTGGCTTATTTCACTTAGCATAATGTCCTCCAGGTTCATCCATGTTGTCACAAATGGTAGGTTCTTCTTCCACTTCAGGCTGAATGATATTGCGTTATGCATAGCCACAACTTATCTATCCATTTGCCCAGACACTTAGGTTATTTTTATTTCTTGGCAACTGTGAATAATGCCGCATTGAACACCGAAACACATACATCTCTACAAGGGGCTTATTTCATTTCCTTTGGGTATATAGCCTGAAGAGCGATTTCTGGGACATATGGTACTTTCCATTTTAAAATTTTTGAGGAATCTCCATACTGTTTTCCATAATGGCTGTGGCAATGTACATTTGCACCAAGGAGAGTGAAGAGACTCCTTCCAGAGGGAGACTGGAAATGGAGTTTTATCCGTGAAACAAGTCAGCAGGGCAGGTGGGGAGCAAGAGCAAGAAGGGCCATGTTCAGGCTCCTGAAGTCTTGTTTACCTGTCCTTTTCACTCCCAGATGCAGGCTGTTTAGAAGCTCAACCCTCAGATGGCAGCCAGAAAAGTGTGTAGACAAACTCCTCCAGGGAAAGACTGGAAGCTGGGAGATTTTGCCTGTTCTCTCTGTATTGAGCTAAGGGTGTCACTGCCGGCATTGCTCACAGGCTTATTTAAAACCACCTCCTTGTTCGCCGTGGTCTAGGGAGACTCCTGAATGCAGAGCTCCATCTACTCCTGGAGCTAGGTGATTTAGGAGCCAGACCCCTTAGGTAGGAGCTGTAACATTGGGTGGTTGATGCATAGACAAATTATTCCCAGGGATATGTTGGAGACCTGGTTTTATCTGTGGGGCAAGCCAGGGGAAGGAGGCAGGGGAAGTGCCCATACTGCCTTTCAGTCTCTCTGTAAGGTATCCCTGCCCCTTCTGTTTCCCAGGGCAGGCTAGTTAGAAACCTAACACTCAGTCAGCAACTGAGAAAGTGAGTAGACAAAGCCCTTGCAGGGAGAAACTGGGAGCTGTTAGCTAATCTTTTAGTACTGAAGTACTCCTTTCAAATACATTGCTAATTTCAGAAGATGTGTAACGTAAATACTTAAGACCTAAGAAGTCTCACTAACCTAATTGCATCAGAGCTAAAGAATTTTGTGCAAATTTAATTCTAAGATTTCCAGAAAATGGGCATAAGGACCGAATATAACCAAGTTCTGCACAGATTAACACCTGTAGGAGATCCTTCATTGGTTAGCAATCCTGAGGTAAATACAGATTCAGTCAGGTCCACTATACACGACAGTAGTAGAATTTAAAATTATAAAGCAGCCCTCAGTGGAATAGCATTTTAGAAAAGAGAACTTAAGAGCAACCTCAAATTGCATATTCAATTTATAACTATATTGTCTGCATAAGATTATGCGACAGTTCTGATATACTATAATTTAAAACAGTTGGAAGAAAAGGCTTTACATTCCCCATCTCAATCCTTGATTATATTCTCCATTATTGATATTTCTCTTGAGTGCTTTTAAGCCATGACATTTCTCTCCCTAGAAAAGTTGTATTTACCTATTTTCTATTCTTCACTTGCCCCCCTCCCCAGCTCATCAGGTGTGGCTGAGGTAGGAGTAACAGTCCCAGACACCATCACCGAGTGGAAGGCAGGGGCCTTCTGCCTGTCCAAAGACGCTGGACTTGGTATCTCTCCCACCGCCTCTCTCCGAGCCTTCCAGCCCTTCTTTGTGGAGCTCACAATGCCCTACTCTGTGATCCGTGGAGAGGTCTTCACACTCAAGGCCACTGTCCTAAGCTACCTTCCCAAATGCATCCGGGTAAGGATCTCTTTCCCAAATTAAACACAAGGTAGCAGTCAAGTAAATTAAAAGTTGCTTTCCTAGGAATACTGACAAACTCTCATATGCAAGATATGTTAACTAGATATTCGCGACTGTGTAAGTTACAGATTGTGATATCTCCAGATACCAAATTGCGCCATAAAGCAAGTTTCTAGCCTTCCTCATAACCGTTCAGAGTTAGTGTTTGTGTGGTATGAAGAATTCTGACAGGGATGACAAAAGTCAGTCCTCTGTTCTCATGACAGATTCTACAAGGTTTCAACCTCTACATTCTCATATATTTAACTTTTCTTAGCTCCTACGTTCTCATATATTATCTTGTCATTATATTACACCTAATGTTAAAAGTCATCTGTGAGCATCTTATCTCTGCTGAAACCATAACTGTTTATAAGTCTTGTATCCTCTGCTGAGAGATCCGAGGGTCGAGGTTTCAGGCCAAAGAGGGAGAGCAACATGCCATCATTACGTTTCACTTCTTCTGGTCCTATCACATGAAAGAGCAGGTTGCTTCCAAAATAACTCAGATTTACATGTCGGATCCACTTACATGTATTTCAGGTACTTTACCTTCATTTATATCATCTTTAACATGAGGCAACCTGAAATCTAACCAATTCCTCAAGATGCTTGTCTCAAACCCATTCGCCCTCTGTTCTCCTTCCCCCTCTACTCTCTTTCTTATGTGTGGCTTCAGGTCAGCGTGCAGCTGGAAGCTTCTCCCGCCTTCCTAGCTGTCCCAGTGGAGAAGGAACAAGGGTCTCACTGCATCTGTGTGAACGGGCGGCAAACTGTGTCCTGGGCAATAACCCCAAAGTCATTAGGTGAGCAACAAACTCCAAGAGATAATTCTCTACTCAAAGATTGTATATGGCAGTGGGAACCTTATATTCAGTGCGCTTCCTTCAGGAAAAGACCACTAGAGGACACAGTTTTTTTCCTTTGTCTTTTATTCTAAGATCCCTACAAGGATATCCCCAACATCGATGTCCACCTTGAATTCTCGGTATCGTGCACCTCTCATTTGCACGCCTCTGTTCCTGCTTCTGTGTTTTAATAAAACAAAAGTTTACAGAGCATTGAACATGTATAAATCTTGAGTTTGGAGGCATGGAGGAAGGGAAAGATGGTATTCATTTCCATTGGTTTTGTTTGGTTTTTTTTAGGAAATGTGAATTTCACTGTGAGTGCAGAGGCACTAGAGTCTCAAGAGCTGTGTGGGACTGAGGTGACTTCAGTCCCTGAATATGGAAAGAAAGACACAATCATCAAGCCTCTTTTGGTTGAAGTAAGTAAACCTAAATAATATATAGTCCATAATAATATATATGGGTAATGTAATAATAATATCTGGATATTTTATATTATTCTCATGTCTCTCTCTGTCCTACCTCTCTCTTGGTTTAGTCTCTGTTTTGCTGGGGTTTTCTGGTTTTGTTTTTGAGAAAGAGTCTTGCTCTGTCGCCCAGGCTGAAGTGCAGTGGTAGAATCTCTGCTCGCTGTAATCCCTGCCTCCTGGGTGCAAGCAATTCTCATGCCTCAGCCTCCCGAGTAGCTGGGATTACAGGCGTGCACCACCACATCCAGCTAATTTTCATATTTTTAGTAG
>NW_016107784.1:1387406-1406216 GCF_001604975.1 Cebus imitator | reverse complement strand
CCACCATGCCCAGCTGATTTTTTGTATTTTTAGTAGAGACGGGGTTTCACCGTGTTGACCAGGATGGTCTCGATCTCTTGACCTCGTGATCCACCCGCCTTGGCCTCCCACAGTGCTTGGATTATAGGCTTGAGCCACCGTGCCCGGCCGACTAACTTTCTTAGTTTTTACTTCACCTGTTCATGCATCGCACTGCCTCCTTCATATTGCTTATACGTACAGAATTTGCTTAGATAATGCAATTCAAATCCTTCTCTTCACTATCCGGATATCTGTGGCCCCTCCGTCAACACACATGTTCTAAAGGTCAGTCCATTCTCACTCACTTTTCTTTCTTTTACCTAAAGCCTGAAGGACTGGAGAAGGAAACAACATTCAACGCCCTGCTTTGTCCATCAGGTAAGAGTCAGCCATCACAATTTAGAAAACATTAAAGTCTAACATTTAAAATTCAAAGAACATTTGTATGTTATTTCTATACTTTCTGTGTGATCTAAGACCTGAAGCACCATTAATGCATTTGACAAATGGGGAAAACAGTTCTTAGGAAGGCCAAGTAATTTGATTAGCAGATCGCTAGGCCTGCATTCTAAGTCTTGGTCTCTTGCAGCACCTGTGCAACACCAAATGACTTTCTGACCATGTTTGCTATGGGCGTGGGTAGCAAGTGGGTAGAATCAAAATGAATATTCCCAAAGGGGATGTTTCCCTAAATAATTAGTAATGCAAACTGTGGACAGCAGAATTCAGGACATTCTAACACTGAGTTTTGCATAGCCAACAGTATTTGATAATGGGATTGCTACTTCCCAAAGAAAGAGTTGTCATGGCCTTTACCATTATTGTCATATTAACATTTGTTGGATGCCTACCCTGTACCTAATGCCCTATCAATCATTTGAGAAGGAACTGAAGAAACTTACAGTAAAAACTGTAGTACACTAAGAAATTTTTCAGCACAATGCATTCTCATCCCAAATCAACATTGAATCAACATCATACAAAAGTTCATTGCCTTTCCCTGACTACCTACGCATTTCTATTTACTGTGTTTTTCATGTTGAAACATATAAAATGTATTCTAAAAACATTTTCCTTGTTGTTTAGCCTATTACTGCATTTAAGTGAATTTGGTACCTATCATTCAACCCTTTTATCATGACTTCTCCATGTCTGAGTTCCTCGTTTTGATTTATTTCTTAGGTAAAATGGCTAATTATCAAATGGTTTTATTAAATTTTATTTTAATTACCAACATAATCAAATTTGCCTACCTAATTATACAAAAGTATATTCTTTAAAAAAGCATAACAGAACGTCATGTTCCCTAGAACTTAAAGGATAAATGGAGTGAGGTTTTGGCTGAGTTGAACCACCCTTTAGACTCCTAGGTCAAGCATATTTAACCCCTCCACTTCTGTGAAATTTACGGAGGTGGTGTCTCCTACCAGGGTGGGGTCACTGGTGGGAGCCCTGAAGCTGGGCTTACAGACTGGCCATCTGGAAACTCAAGCTACGTTGAAATTCCCAACATGCTTCTGAAAGGGATTAGCTCAGTTTTACAGGTGGGCTGTGCAGTTGGCTGGTATCTCTGAATGGGTGCCACAGCTGGCAGAAGCACTGAAGCACTACCAAAATCCACATGCTGGTCACTGTGAGCGCTGCCCTTTCTTTGTTTCTAACCTGACCCCAGGTAACTGTCGTGGCATTACTTCCAGTATTCCCAATAAAGTGAGACCAGAGAAGGCTTCCTAAGCAGAGTCTTTGAATACCTGAGAATCTTGATGTCTATTTCTGGTTCTCTTTCCTCCCTGTAGAAACTGTGACCCCAGGAGAATCCTTTCTATCTGGCATTGTGCTAACCTAAGGGAGTGAGAACAGTGGCATGGTCAAAGTGAGACCATTCTACCTATCCTTCTCGTTTGGCTTCACTCAGTTCTGTAAACCATGTAGGTGTCCCAGACTTGTTCCAAGTACTGGGGTTTTCAAAATGGATTTTCTGATCTGCGGATAGTAGCTAGTTGGACTTTCTGTGCAGGAAGGGACGATTTTGAGACTTTAAAAATCCTCCTTTTTATTACCTAAACGCATTCATACTTTCACCGGTATACATTTCCATGGCATTATACTTGCCATCATGTGTTATCATCAAAGTTTTTAACTTTAATTTTTGCCAAAAATGTAGATTAAAAAATTTTGCTGTTGTTTTAATGTATATTTTCTTAATTACAAGTGAGGATGACCTTATTTTTGCATGTTTATTAATTGCCTTTAAATCTTTGGCCATTTGTCTTTTGAGAAGCTTTTTCTGACTCAGTTGTACGACACTAATTCTTCATCTGTTGAATATGCTGCAGATATTTTCTTTCACTTGGTCATATGTCTTTTTCATTTTGTTTATGGTATCTGTTTTTTAAATAAAAGTATTAATATTAATTTTATGAGAAAGGGAAGATAACTTCTACATCTTTCATCTGTATGTAATTCGCCAAGATTAAAATGGCATTTTAAATGTATGTTCATCCATGGCAATTATTTTATTTTCAGTGAGTCAAGCATTTTATTTTGCTTGGTCATTTGTCCTTTAACTTTGCTTATGGCTTTCTTTTAACAAAAATTTTAGTATAAATTTTATGAAAAAGCAATTCAGTATGAAAACAAATCCTACACTTCTCTCGTTTTCATTTCATGTAATTTACCAAGATTAAAGTGGATGCAAATGTGTGGTCATCAGTACTAATTAGTTTATTTTCAATCCATCAAATATTGTTCCCCTTCACTTCCTTACCCTCAATTTCCATGAAAATACTATCTTTACATCTGAAATTTGACTGAAGAAAGGACGTAGCATTATTGGAGAATTCAGGACCTTTTTAGGATAATTTTTCCTTTAGTTGTGTATACTTATAGGGCTTTGTGGTTGGTGTTTTCTCCATACAACTGTTAAGTAAGGAAGTTGGGGGTGGGTACTAAACAGATCATCTTGTGATAACCATCTTGTGTCAGCCATCAGATGACAACAACTGAATCACAGCATCACCATGCTCTTACAATTTGTTGTCTTATTTGGAATGCAATTCTGCATAAACTACTGAAAAGATCATTGAAGAAGAAATTCTGAAAATCACAGAAAATCAGTAGCCCATTTTTAAAATATATTTTTAAAACCTGTGATATTAAAGGAGGACAACTTTTCAGGAGGAGTTTAGGTATAAGGCATAGTCCTAGCTTCTGGGTCATGGAGCTTTTTAGAAAGATATAATGGTAAAATAATTTTCGTATGCCTGATTTGTTTATTTCTCTAGGTGGTGAGGTATCTGAAGAATTATCCCTGAAACTGCCACCAAATGTGGTAGAAGAATCTGCCCGAGCTTCTGTATCAGTTTTGGGTGAGTCTCCAGCCCCTAGTAAATCTAGGCATTAACAACTTCTATTATACTATTTTTGTGCCCCATAAATATTTACTAAAAGTAATAATGTAATTTTAACTTCTTTCTTCTCTTCTTCTTTGGGCTTGTTTATTGCCTTCAATCATACTTCCAACCCTAGAAGATTCACCCTTCCTAAAAGTAATGTCTGGGCTCAACTATTTCTCATTTCTAAGCTCTCAGTTTCTAAGCTCAGCTAGTTATGTCTGCTAATGATCTTGATAGATGATGATCTCCAAGGCTGATGACTTCCCATCTCTCCCATTCTCTAGGAGACATATTAGGCTCTGCCATGCAAAACACACAAAATCTTCTGCAGATGCCCTATGGCTGTGGAGAGCAGAATATGGTCCTCTTTGCTCCTAACATCTATGTTCTGGATTATCTAAATAAAACACAGCAGCTTACTCCAGAGATCAAGTCCAAGGCCATTGGTTATCTCAACACCGGTGAGTGATTACTTGTGTAAGGGGGAAACTTGAATGTTATTTCAATTTGATTTCCCAGTAGGTTTCAGTTACTTATCAATATCATGATAAATTAGCTCAGCCTACTATGATACCTACTATGACAGTTAATTTCATGGAAACTATCCACTCTCCAACTTCCAATAAAATGTTTAGGGCTCGGCCGGGCGCGGTGGCTCAAGCCTGTAATCCCAGCACTTTGGGAGGCCGAGGCGGGTGGATCACGAGGTCAAGAGATCGAGACCATCCTGGTCAACATGGTGAAACCCCGTCTCTACTAAAAATACAAAAAATTAGCTGGGCATGGTGGTGCGTGCCTGTAATCCTAGCTACTCAGGAGGTTGAGGCAGGAGAATTGCCTGAACCCAGGAGGCGGAGGTTGCGGTGAGCCGAGATAGCGCCATTGCACTCCAGCCTGGGTAACATGAGTGAAACTCCGTCTCAAAAAAAAAAAAAAAAAAAATGTTTAGGGCTCAAAACGTCCTAATCTATGACAACAAAATTTAAGAAATGTCACAGGAGGAGCCGAGGTATTTTAGTAATTTCTCCACCCTCAGCATGCACATTAATCCATTGTGCTTTTTCATTAATCTTTCTTTACAGGTTATCAGAGACAGCTGAACTACAAACACTCTGATGGCTCCTACAGCACCTTTGGGGAGAAACATGGCAGGAGCCAGGGCAACACCTGGTAAGGAAAGAACAGTTGTTTGAGCTCCTTTTTATGTGCCGGCACTTTTACATGTATTACCTCAATTATGTTCACAATGCCATCAGCTATGTATTATCAGACCCGTGGTTTGTTATACTAGATAAATCCACAAAGATTAGCAAGGTAACAAGAAGAAAACCTGATATCCAAATACATGTATATTAGACCTGCTTCCAAAATTGATTCTATTAATGAGGTATTCTTTCTGAAATGGCTATTCTTTCTTAAGTAGCTACCATAATCATGAGTTTTTAAACTATATTGCCAGTGAACGTATATAACTTCTAAATAAACCATGTTAACTTCAGCTTTTATTGTGTCACATTCTAAGTCATTCAGCTTGACTTAGAATGAATTAATAGGAGGAAGCAATTGAGAAGAAAACAGTAATATGAAACATTATTTTTTAAAATCCCTAAAGTAACTCAATATTAGAAGTTACTGCATATAAGAGCTACGTGTGAGAAGACTCTGTCCTCTGAAAAAGGGAAGCTCTAAAGATAAGAGATTGAAAGCCTTACTCAAATAACTAAAAAAAAAAAAAAAAGTAAATTCAAAGGACTTGAATGTAAATTAGTTTAACCATTGTTGAAGACAAACAAAAAAAAAAAAAAAAAAGTAAATTCAAAGGACTTGAATGTAAATTAGTTTAACCATTGTTGAAGACAGTATGGCGATTCCTCAAGGACCTAGAAATAGAAATTCCATTTGACCCAGAAATCCCATTACTGGGTATATACTCAAAGGATTATAAATCATTCTACTATAAAGACACATGCACACATATGTTTATTCCAGCACTATTTACGATATCAAAGTGATGGAACCAACCCACATGCTCATCAATGATAGACTGGATAAAGAAAATGTGTACGTATACACCATGGAATACTATGCAGCAATAAAAAGGAATGAGATTATGTCCTTTGCAGGGACGTGGATGAAGTTGGAAGCCATCATCCTCAGCAAACTAACACAGAAACAGAAAACAGAACACCACGTTTGTACTCATTAGTGGGAGTTGAACAATGAAAACACATGTACACAGGGAGGGGAACAACACACATCAGGGCCTGTTTAGGGGTGGGGTCTGAGGGGAGGGAACTAAAAAGGTGAGTCAATAGGTGCAGCAAACCACCATGGCACACATACGCCTATGTAACAAACCTGCACGTTCTGCACATGTATCCTGGAACTAAAAGAAATAATAGAATTATATATACTTAGACCCCTTATGGCAAAGAGAGAGTTAGCAAGGAAATACTAGATCTAGCAGATTAATCAAGAAGAGTAAAGATTAATCAAGGAGATAAGATCTCTAAGTACACAAGTATTTTGTTAGATGACTGACATTCTACGAAGCCTGTTGCTGTGAAGTGGTTATAAAACCATTGTAACAACATAACTATCATGCTCACTTCCTTTCTGGTCAGGCTCACAGCCTTTGTTCTGAAGACCTTTGCCCAAGCTCGAGCCTACATCTTCATCGATGAAGCACACATTAACCAAGCGTTCACATGGCTTTCCCAGAAGCAGAAGGACAATGGCTGCTTCAGGAGCTCTGGGTCACTGCTCAACAATGCCATAAAGGTGAATCATTCTGGAGCTAGTTTGATTTGTCCATTATGATATCTGAGGATGAGGAGAGGAAGTGATAATGTGAAAATTTCTAAGGGAAAGCATCAGAGAAAAATAAAACCTGGATGGCATCAAAAAAGGGGGGATAGAACAAAAGCTGATTGCGATACTTTGCCCTATAGGGATGGATATGGGTAAGGATTAATTCCATGACATAGCAGAATAGAAAAAACTAATCAACAGCATTCTTGGAAGTTGAATTACTCAAATCTCCCTCTCGTATTCACAGGGAGGAGTAGAAGATGAAGTGACCCTCTCCGCCTATATCACCATCGCCCTTCTGGAGATTCCTGTCCCAGTCTCGGTAGGTACCACCTCATTCCTCTGCAGAAGGAGAGTTCTGGGTGCAGAGAAGCTGCTGACCTGCTGTCTGAAATACTATCCTATGAAAAGCAAAGCATCAGCTTTCCTTCTGTGCAATGCTGGTGCTGCCCGGATCTCCAGAGAATTTGATCAATCCATTAAGTAACGTTTACGTTTTCCCAGTAATTCCCCTAGGCTATTTACCACCACCACTCAAAAAAGAATCTTAAAGATATGTCTTTTAATATAAGAATAACAGATAAAAATGCTATTATATCCATCTATAAGAATGAGGACTAGATGGGAAAATGTGTTTAAAAACTTCGGTGCTGTGATCTTTGTATGTGCCTAGGAATGCCAGCACGCCTATTTACATAGCTTACTTCTCATCCTGTTCTGCCTTCACAGCACCATGTTGTCCGCAATGCCCTGTTTTGCCTGGAGTCAGCCTGGAAGACAGCACAGGAAGGGGCCAGTGGCAGCCATGTGTACACCAAGGCACTGCTGGCCTATGCTTTTGCCCTGGCGGGTAACCAGGACAAGGGGAAGGAAGTACTGGAGTCACTTAATGAAGAAGCTGTGAAGAAAGGTGAGAGCACACCAGAGATCCCTCTCCTGCCCTACCCTCTGTATCAAGAACCGCGTGGCAAAATCCCTCGCTCCTGCCTCCGGTGATCCCTGTCTCGTCTCTTCTTCTCTCTATATCGTTTTGTCCATATTGCATTTTATAAAATCTAGGATTTCCTGATCAAATCAGAATGCAAAAGACAAGAAGCAGTGCAGATGCTTCTCAACTTACGTTGGGGTTATATCCTGACAAACTCATTGTAAAGCCTGAAAAATCTTAAGTGGGGCCATTTTAAGTCAGGGACCATCTATATAGTGTGTTGATAAGAAGAGCATTCTCTGGAGACTAGCTCCAACGTGTGCTACGTATGTGAGCCTGGGAAAGTCATCAGCTTCCTGTGTTTCAGTTCCTTCATCAGCAAAATGGGGATAATGATAGTATTAACCTCACAGAGCTGTTGCATCAAATGAATTGATACGGGGAAAACAGTAGAGTACATGGCACACAGCAAATCCTGTAAAAGTACTAGTGAGTACTTCTAACATATCAGTTCTCAGCACATGCCCAACCCTTATCTGGTACTTTATATAATCTTAAGCATAAGAAAATAATTATGGAAGTAACTCCTGGAATGAATTCTGGTATTTTAAGCC
Organism: Cebus imitator; assembly: GCF_001604975.1. Classification (NCBI taxonomy): domain Eukaryota; kingdom Metazoa; phylum Chordata; class Mammalia; order Primates; family Cebidae; genus Cebus; species Cebus imitator. The sequence goes on along the minus strand of NW_016107784.1, from coordinate 1,398,447 downwards.
CATTTCACAAGACCAATAATGTTGACCAATCTACTCATATTCACATAATACTTCTACGTATACCATGGTCTATATGAGGGGTTGAAGAAATAGAAAATAAAATGCAAATCATAAGATGTCCATTAAAATAGTCTACCTTTTTTCTTTGACAGCCATTAATAATTCCTCTTAAAATGTATTGAGAAATATTTTATAATAGAGATACAAAAGGTCGTAAGATCTCACTAGAAAACACTGTAAAACTCTCTCATAGATTAAGAAATAGAAAATTACCCATATAGGAACAAATAAATCCCCTGTGTATCACTACCATCCCCAGAAGCAATCATTATCCTGAATTTGTCGTTACAATGCCATGGATTTCTGCATATTTTTGTTGCATATGTATCCCTGACTAATATTTGGAATCTTTACATGTGTTTCATCTTGAGAGAAACAGTATCATATTTTTTATTATTTCAGCCACTTGGTCTTTTGTTTGTCTTTCATTTTCTAAGTTCAACATTATGTTGATGAAGACCCCTATATAAGTAAGTGCAGCATCAGCTCATTAATTTTCACTGCTGCATAATATATTACAGTCTATAAATTAGTCATAATTTACACATCGAGTTTCTCCTCATGAATTCTTTCGTGTTTTGCTACTAAAAGCAATGCTGCAATGAACACTCAGTGCCTGTTTCCGTGTGATGTGTTTCTCCGACTTACACTTTGGGAAGCGTAATGACTGGTTAGTGGGCTAGGCACGTCTTCCCCGTTGCTGAATATCGCCAAAGAGCGATCGACTTCCCACAGCGGTGTGTATCGGTTCCCATTGTCTCACATCCATGTCAGCCTTTGGTGCTTCAAGGATTACTGTATAATTTTTCAATCTAACGAGTACAAACTCTGCTATTTCATGTGATCTGTGATCCTCACAAGAAATCGCTAAGGTCAGGCTTTATAGGAAATGTGACAAACTCCAGCTATGATCTAACATGACGTCATAAATAGGACACAGCCACACCCAGTGATACAACTGCTGTGTCTCTCTCCCACCAGCCCAACTGCAGCAAGTGTTTGAAAACGTGGACAGGTGCAGGCTTCTGACTCCAGCATCGGCATCTGCCTTAGCTGGGCTGAAACACACCAAATTCAGATTTACATAGAAGGAAAAGCATCTGCAGACAGTTCAGGGGATCGTAATGGGCATGCAGCTCACATTTCAGCACTTGGCTTGGGCACTTTTACCTTTAATTAAATATAAATATGTAGTCACTTATAAATATATTTTCCTCACTTTTAAGACAACTCAGTCCATTGGGAGCGTCCTCAGAAACCCAAGGCACCAGTGGGGTATTTTTACCAACCCCAGGCCCCCTCTGCTGAGGTGGAGATGACGTCCTATGTGCTCCTCGCTTACCTCACGGCCCAGCCAGCCCCAAGCTCGGAGGACCTGACGGCTGCAACCAACATCGTGAAGTGGATCACGAAGCAGCAGAACTCCCAGGGTGGCTTCTCCTCCACCCAGGTTGGTGATTCACCAAAACCTTTTATTTCACCTTCAGGTAGCAAAAGGCTTGAACAAAAAAAGTACGAACACATCCGAGAAGAAAAAATAAAGGTGACAATAACTTGAAATGAGGAAAAAGTTTGTAGTATTTAAGGATATTGAGAAATAAAAGAAAATGAAAGTCAAGAGGGCCAAAAAGAAATGCTCAGAATTCCAGCGCCCCATCCCTGTGTTGTTACCCAGCTCCTGTTTCCCACAGCAGCACTGCCTGCTTCGAGCAGCAGTGGAGCACCAGCAGAATGACGGCGATGTCTCCTGCCACCCTCCTGGACGCTCCAGGGTCTCTTTCAAACTGTTCAGAGGAACTCTACTCAAAACCCAACAACCTCCACTCACAAATCTCTCCACTCTTAGGTTCCTTTTAGTTGGCGTTTTTCAAAACCATACCTTTTGTGCTTCCCCTGTTCACCTCTTGGTTTTTTGTTTGTGTTTTTCTTTTTTTGAGACAGTGTTTTGCTCTGTCACCCAGGCTGGAGTGCAGTGGTGCAATCTCGGCTCACTGCAACCTCCACCTCTGGATTCAAGTGATTCTCATGTCTCAGCCTCCCGGGTAGCTGGGATTACAGGTGCGCACCACCATGCCTGGCTGATTTTTGTATTATTAGTAGCGACCGGGTTTCGCCTTGTTGCCTAGGCTGGTCTCGAACTCCTACGCTCAGGCAATCCTCCTGCTGTGGCCTCACGAAGTGCCAGGATTATAGGTGTGAGTCACTGCACCTGGCCCCCTATTTATGTCTTAATATACAAACATTTATTCATCAGGAGCATAAAGAACTGTCTTTATTCATCCAAACTCCTAAGTCTAGCTATATAACCATGTATCTCAACAATTCACCAATGTGTACACAGCAGGAAGTTTTACTTTGAGAGAATTTAGATGTTTGCTTATATAAACTGAAACAAAAAAATGTGACAAAATGGGCATTCCATCCTATTTCCATGGCATCTCTTATCATATGAATGAAAAAAACTAAGTAATTTTGTTAAAAGTTATCATTCATTTCTTAGAAACGTATTATTTGAAGGAGGCCATCCAGGTTTGATATTGATGAGGATAAATACCAGCGATATTCACTGGGAACAGGAAATCGTCTAATAAAACGGGAAAGCCAAATAAAAATGTCATTAAATTCAGAAGATAATCATAATATTCATCTTTTATTTCTTCTGGAGAAACCGAAGCATGACTCTGCTCGTGGCTGCAGAGAACCTTGAGTTCTCTCAGGGCACTGACCTCAGCAACTGAGCAAAGTTTGATGTGGGAGCCAGACTAAACTTTGCTTGGACGGTGGCAGACGTGACCACAGTCGTCAAGAAAGACTTGCTAGCAAATAGCTGATGCCAATGACTGATTACCACTCACATAAATTTCCCACATTCCATGTCCCACATACTTACAGAGAGAAAAGGATCAGTTTTCCGATAAATAAAATAAACGTGTAGGGCATACAGTCCAAGGTAGATATGTGAACGTTATGGTTCTTTAACTATTTAAAGATTATAATCGATCTTGAAATTAGAGCTCCAATGTTTACGTAGTGAGGGAAGTAGGAAATCAGAGTCCCTCACAGGGGCCTTTATGAAAAATATCTCAGCCCTCAAAGCCTTGTCACACCTAAGCGGGGACTCTCGCTCATCTCTTCCAGGACACAGTGGTGGCTCTCCATGCTCTGTCCAAATATGGAGCAGCCACTTTTACCAAGACTGGGAAGGCTGCACAGGTGACTATCATCCAGTCTTCAGGGACGTTTTCCAAAACTTTCCAAGTGGACAGCAACAATCGCCTGTTACTGCAGCAGGTCTCATTGCCACAGCTGCCTGGGGAGTACAGCACGAAAGTGACGGGAGAAGGGTGTGTCTACCTGCAGGTGAGACTCGGGCAGGTGCGGAAAGAGTGCACGTGCGGACAGCAGCTGTTCTCACTGAGAAGTCCTAACTCCGAAAACAATGGGGCAAATCGGAGAAAGGGTGAGGGAAGTTGAGAAGAATTCTGGGAAAGGGCACAAAACTGATTTTGTCTTTGATGTTTCATAGACATCCTTGAAATACAGTATTCTCCCAGAAAAGGAAGAGTTCCCGTTTGCTTTAGAGGTGCACACTCTGCCTCAAACTTGTGATGAACCCAAAGCCCACACCAGCTTCGAAATCTCACTGAATGTGAGGTAAGAACTTCTGACTGTATCACCTAATTCTAACAACCACCAATCTTCTTACTGGGACTCTTCTTTAAGTAAAGCAGTACAACAGCAAATATTTGTACTGCATTCATTGAAAGTGCAACGTATGCTCTCAAGTTGATATAATATAATTCTCAGTGAAGGGGTTTACATGGTCCATGCAGGATCTATTATTGGGCAACCTCATTGTTTAAAGGGTAATAATTCCCCTCAATAATAACTAAATAAATATTACCCACTGCTTCTGACCTGAATTCCTTCTAATGTAATGAAATCCTATATTATTCTTGCTTTATTCAAGACAGAGATGAAGAATTATTGAAAAGTTTGACTAGAAGGAAGCAGTGACTCTTTAATTAGAATTCCTACTGGCAATAAATAAATCTCAGGTTACGTATGATATAATTAACTTTGGGGAAAGATACACTTACATGCTGCAGACCTGACAAAAATTATCTCTCCACAAGAATATTATAACTTGGTTGGGGATACTATTCAGGAAAAAAGTTAAGACAAAATATAAGTAACAAATAACTGGTACACATAAAAGAGAACGCGATCATGACCTCTGCAGGAACATGGATGGAGCTGGGGTCATTAGCCTTAGCAAACTAACACAGGAGCAGAAAACCAAACACTGCATGTTCTCATTTGTAAGTGGGAGCTAAATGATGGGAACACATGAACACAAAAAGAACAGCAGGTACTGGAGCCTACTTGAGGATGAAGGATGGTAGGATGGAGAGGAGCAGAAAAAATAACAACTGAGTACAAAATTTAGTACCCAAGTGATGAAGTAATCTGTACACCAAAGCCCCATGACACGGGTTTACCTATATAACAAACCTGCACATGTATGCCTGAACCTAAAACATATATACACACACACACACACACACACACACACACACACGTAGATATACATATATATCAAAGCATAAAGTGATATATATATACATCAAAATATATATACATATTTAATTTAATTTCGCATATATATTTGCCAAAAAATAAATTAAGCAGTCCAAGTGTCAGATGCAAACTCTCAGGGACAGGTCGCTAGGTGTTTGTAAGTGTTTTGCTGAGAGCCAGTGTTTACGTAAACACGGCAAATTACGGTTGTTTTTGTAAATAATGTAGACCGAAATGTATTATTCATAATATACATCATTTTGTCAGCTGAAAGAAAATAAAATTAAACAAATAAATAAAATAACCGGAATAGATTAGCGGTTACAAGCCGCCTGTGCATCATTTGTAGAGCTTTCTTAAAATGCAGATCCTCAGCCCCCATGCACCAGAAGGTCTGATTCATCAGGTCTAGAGGAGGAGGGCCTGGTCTCTGTGGCTTTAACAGGCTTCCTAAAAATTCTACACAAGCCACTTTTACAAACCACCGGGATAAGATATTTGGGAAGACTTACATGTAACTTTTAGAGTTGTGGAATACTTGATGTGGACATAGAAGAAGAAAATACTTTAAAACACAGAAAACTCTAATCCCATCCTCCCCTGGATCCTCAGTTACACCGGAAGCCGCTCTGCCTCCAACATGGCGATCACTGATGTGAAGATGATCTCTGGCTTCGTTCCCCTGAAGCCGACAGTGAAAATGGTAGGTTTTTCATAAGCCAAGAATGCCTTATTTTATTTAATGTTGTATGTATTCCCAGCATAAGACAATGCTAATATTAAAATACTATTAAAATCCATCTCTATTGGCTAAGTGTGGTGGCTCATGCCTGTAATCCCAGCACTTTGGGAGGCTGAGGCGAGCAGATCATGAGGTCAGGAGTTCAAGACTAGCCTGGCCAACATAGTGAAACCCCGTCTCTGTTAAAAATACAAAAATTAGCTGGGCATGGTAACGTGGCTGTAGTCCCAGCTACTTGGGAGGCTGAGGCAGGAGAATCATTTGAACCCAGGAGACGGAGGTTGCAGTGAGCTGAGATTGCGCCATTGCACTCCAGCCTGGGTGACAGAGCGAGACTCCATCTCAAAAAGAAAAAATCAGTCTCTGTCAAAGCCTTATGCTTTTTCCAAGCTCAGAAATATAATCACATGTGTTTGTATGAATGCTCACCTTGTGCAGAGCACTGTGCTAGGAGCCATGACTACTAGAAAAAAAATTGGCAGTAGATTCTTGCTTTTCAGTTTCTTCTTAGCTTAGAATTTTGCTAAGAAGGTAAAACATATGAACATGAACTAGTGAAAAATATGAAAATGACTGATTGGCATAAACTGTAAGTATTACAGAAGATTAAAAAAATTATGGCAATCAAAACAGGAAAAAACTCCTTTATGAAGCAATAGAAGCTGAATTGAACTTTGAAATATGAGTAACTACTAAGCTTTGGATACTTAGCTCCCTTTTCTTCAGATAAATAACTCTACACATTAGTCATTATACTAATATTAAAACCTTTCTGTCTTTCATTTTTAATTGTATTACATTATGTCCTTGCTTACAAAAAGCATTTGAAGAATTCTCCCCCCAGGCTTATTTGGCAATACAAAATATTTTTTCTCTGGACCCCCCAGGGATTTCATCTATTTATTAACATTTGTGGTGTTTCTATTTTCTTCAGCTGGAAAGATCTAACCACGTGAGCCGGACAGAAGTCAGCAACAATCACGTCTTGATCTACCTGGATAAGGTAAGAGACAGTCCAGTCTATTTGCAAAAAAAACGTAGATAATAATCCTCTAAGGGAACACCTGGGAAGTGGGTAAATGCATTTTAGAAACATCACTTCCATGCTAGAAATTTGAGAACTCTAATGTTAACTCTAAAAGAATGTTCTCCTCTTCTTTATTTATATTTCACTGGGGACGATGGGTAGAGATGGCTTATTATAATCTTGGGATATGAATATTCCTAAAACCCTGTAAGCAAGAAATCTTCACAGAATGTGTTTATTATGTTGACAAGTTATTTTGATACCCAGTAATAAAAGGAGTAGCCCTTGTGATTAGTCAATTATTAGTTAATTATCAACATACCCAACAACAATATGAAAATGAAAAGAACTGTCAATCTCCGCAAGGACTTGAACCATAAATTATTAGGCCGGTTCACCAATAAACCAATCTGATTTTATAGATGTGTGTGGCAGGAGAGTTTGTTCATGCATACGTTGATGGGAATTATAGTTTACAAATTTGATGAAACTTAAACAAGCCTGGAACGATCAACCTTTTAGATTCCTCTTAGAGTCTACACACATATTCCTGCAAGGCAGAGAAGTGAAACTGTACCAAATCTCTGTGTATTTAAAATTAACACAGTTAGTCATCCAATAAAAAGTATATAACATTTACCCTCATGAACAGAGCTATATATTGGCATTGACAGAGGTATGTGTGTTCTGTAAGCTATTTAATAAATACTGTCTCATACAAAATAACAGTAAGACAAAAAGAAAAAAAAAGTTATTTAATAAATAATCGGGAGAATTTATCATCTCCTCTGAGAGATTTCTGCACAATGTAATTAAGGACCCCGTAGTGTGCTGCAGGATGATAAAGCTTTTCCCCAAAAAGCAGATGAATACTTAAACTAATTCAAGGAGAGAAGAAAGCTTCCTGAAAGGTCATCTAATTGACTTTTGCTTTCCAGGTGTCAAATCAGACACTGAGCTTGTCCTTCAAGGTTCTGCAAGATGTCCCAGTAAGAGATCTGAAACCAGCCATAGTGAAAGTCTATGATTACTATGAGACGGGTGAGTGAGAGTGATTTTCACATAGAAATTAGGTCCCTGATCACAGAAATTCAGATTTGGGGGATGTGTTGGGGCTATTTATTACATTAAGGAATTACATTATCACTTCATTTTGTCTCCATCAAATCTGATCCTCTTCTTTTTGTCTCTTATACATATGTTGTAGAAACAACCTGCATTATAAATGTATCAACTACTAATACAAAACACCTGTAGGGTATTTAGTTCTCTTTTAGTCAGATAAATAGACTGTAGGAAAATATGAGATTTAAGTAAGCAGAACATCTGAAGAGTCCTTCAGGAGTTTGGGGTAAAAGAAAATATGACATACTGTATTTGAAACGAGAATGTAAGGTAGCAAGCAATGCATCAAATGAACGACGCCGATGTTTCTGATACAATACTGCTCTTCCCACAACAGACTCCTGCCTTGGCCTGTATTCCATAGATGTTTGCCTTCTTTCTCAATTCATGTAATAATTTCTGTTATTTTTTTTCAGATGAGTTTGCAATTGCTGAATACAGTGCTCCTTGCAGCAAAGGTAAGCCACTCACACGCCTTCAAAATGCAGTCAGAACTTTTCAGCTTGTCCCCAAACCTCCTGCTTCATAAAACTCTGGCTAAATATTTGTCATAAACGTCGTATTGCTCACACTGCACATTATTATAGAAAAACACATTTATTGGAGAGGACCACTGACTCTGTCAAACCTCAGACAGTCATAGGATTGCTGACGGGTAATGATTTGGAATGGATTTGGTTTCCCACTGTACTGACTGGGTTTCCGTAGGCACTGTGCTACCCAGAACTAAGGGAATACTCTCCACTCATGGAGACCCAAGTCTGTCTTAATTTTTTCTTCTTTCCAATATCACAGATCTTGGAAATGCTTGAAGACCACAAGACTGAAGAGCGCTTTGCTGGAGTCCTGTCCTCAGAGCTCCACAGAAGAAACATGTTTTTGTATCTCCAAAGGCTTGATGAATGAACATTTTTGTCTGGTCAATGTCTTTCCATGTTTCCTGTTCATTCAATAAATATTTCTTTACATTTCCATATGATTCTCAATAGAATATGAAGATAAAACTTAAAGGAATCAAGTGCTGAGGGACTTCAGAATACCAAAAAATGATAGAGAGATGTTGGTCTGAGCAGGCTTCATGTAAGGACTGTGGGGAAAGAAGAAAGTACTGGGTTATGTACTAGGAAAGCGTAAAGTACATTTAGTTATGGGAATGCCCTATGAAAAAGCCAAAGAGTGACGGTGTCTCACTCTGTCGCCCAGGCTGGACTGCAGTGGTGTGATCTCGGCTCACTGCAACCTACGCCACCCGTATGCAAGCAATTCTTCTGCCTTGGCCTCTCGAGTAGGTGGGACTACAGGTGCATGCCACCATGCCCGGCTAATTTTTAGTAGAGACAAGGTTTCACTGTGTTAGCCAGGTTGGTATTGATCTCCTGACCTCATGATCCACCTGCCTTGGCCTCCCAAAGTGCTAGGATTACACGCGTGAGCCACAGCACCCAGCCCAAAGAGTGAATTTTTGTGACAAAATAAAAGACTGACTTCACCAGAAAAGACGTTTACATTAAAATGAAATAGAATGAAATACAACACTGAACGGGTCATATTGGAGGCATGTTCGTTGGGACTTGACCTGAATTGGGAGTTGTGCGTCCTATGTTACACCAAAATCTCCCACTGATGAGAGTGATCAGTCAGTTAACCTGGGCTCCCAGATTCAATAATAGATGAGCTGAAAATATTGAAGGGAGGGTTCGTGCAGAAGCAAGTTTTCTCAGAAGAAGGAATGCGTATGACTCAAAGTCCAAATAGGCGTAATATATTGGAGCATCTTTCTTCTGGAACCCTGAGCCGCGATGGAAGGGTAGATGTAAAGTCAAGGAAGTATTCTGTTGCAGAAATCAGTTTTCACAACATCTGATTGATGTCTGAGGTCTCATGTCTCACACCATCTCTTTAGTCTATTTTTTAAATACCTGATTTTCCTTGCAGCAAGTATTGCAACATATATTTCCATTCTATGCAAGGGGAAGCAGGAGCTTCAGGAGCTTGTGAAGAAGTGGGAAAGGCCAAGGCAGGAGGATTGAGCCAACGGAGTCTGAAGGCAACCCTAGGAGTCCTACTTTTCATTTGGCACAAAAATGGCAATGTTTAGTTAGGCAGAAGTTGAGTATGGATTGTGTAAACTAAGAGCTGGAAAGGACTTTGAAGTTCAAGCAATCCTTAGCTCTGTCTCCAGGCTAGACAAAATATGAAATAAAGCCATCACTTCTGTGTGGTGCTTACAGCATAAGCACACACAGATATTAACACATCAGCATTACGGGATCTTTGAGGTGCCGTTCTCCTGCCCGGTCTGGTGGCACCTTTGCCTGAATTTTGCTCTGGGCCCACTGGGCTACTTCCGCCCATTCACACTTGCCACCAGCCCGGATCCTGCATCCAAGGAAAACCGAGACAGGCGTGGAGCGGAGAGGAGTGTGCTAGGGTGTGTGAGCAAGCGTGGCCACCGTGCAGTCGCACACCAGCTGCTGCCTGGGTTGTGCAGCTACAGGTGCCACCACGGGCTCTCTGTGAGGTGGCTGGACCAGGCACACAACAAGCAGCTTCCCTCTGGGCCAGGCGCACCACAACAGCTTCCCCCAGTGACATTGGGGAATGCAGTGAGGCCAACCAGGGTCCCAAGGCGGGAGTCCCAGGTCTGCGCTCCCCAGGGGGCTGCAACTCTTCTCCCCCTGTGGGGAGCAATGGGCATGTTGCAGCCCTGTTTGTGTTAGGCTCTTTTAGTCTGGCTGTGCGGCTCTCAGTGCTTGCACCAAGCAGACAAGTGAAGAATGAGACAGATGAAGAGGAGCATTATTGAGCAATGGAACAGAAGGATGAGCAAGATGAAGAGGAAAGAGACCCGCAGTTAGCAGCTCCTTCCCACAGCAAGGGTGTCCAACGAGTGTCCCGCTTCTAGCAGAAAGAAGACCCGGGAGCGGGCCGCTTCTCTCTGCAAACAGGTCTTGCCATTCAGTGGTCAGCTTTCAGCAGAGAGGAGGTCCTAGAATGGGTAGCTCCTCTCCGCAGCAGGTCACCCTCGTCTTCCCGTCCTCCCTTCCAGTCTAGCTGAGCCCTGGGATTGTATGAACCTCAGAGGAAAGGAAATGTGAGCCGGTTGGTTCATGGGAAGCTATGGATGGGCCCAGGGAACGGCACCGCAAGTTCCCGCTCTGGTCTGCAGGCTTCAGGCCCTTCCCGGCTTGAGGGTGGGGCTTCACCGGGGACCCACCCCATTCCACCCAGGAGCCCGTCTGCCTCCTGCTACCAAGCTGTTCACGCCAAGGGGTGCCTGCAGGCCAGTGCTGGGCTGTCTTCAGCCCCCTCAGCCTCCCTCTCATGCTTGTTGGTGCCCAAGTTCCGGAGGGGGCCGAGATGGCAGGGGGCTGGCATGTCAGCGCTGTCCCCATGTGCACAGTGGGCCAATCTGCAATGGCGCCCAGGCTCCGCCCGACCTTGCTCTGAGATCAGAGTGGGTGCTGACAATGGAGAGAAGCCAGGCAGCAGGAGCAGGCACCCTC